>NW_019397124.1:97817-157323 GCF_000591075.1 Eurytemora carolleeae
GCTAAGATATTCCGATCCGCTTATCTTATCTTACTGAAAAAAAGACATTAGGATTCAATTTTTTAGTATCTTGTCTGTTTGTATCCAATACACGTTAACATGGCTCAAAGGGACTTTAAGTGTAATTTTATGTTACCCTCCATGCAAAGATGGCAACACTCGATTTACGACAGTACTCTTGAAAACTTTGTTTGATCAAATATGAGATATCCATGTTTTTGTTTATTTAAATGGTTTTTTTTCTTATTTTCTTATTCAAACGGTTAATTTTCTTATTATCTTATTTTATTTTTTTCTTATTAGTTATTTTCTTCTTTATCATATTCAGGTTTCAACTCAAGGGTATCCTTGTAAATCGGGCATTTCTACTGTTGCTTGGAGGGTCACTTGAAATTACTCTAACAGTCCCTTTAAGCATCGAACCTAAACTTTATTTTGGCATCCTTATTCTTTCAAGATTATTTAAGAGCGATAAGAAATTTGCCAGTTGATGTCCATTCCCCCCCCCCTGCCATCCCTTCTTAATTCTCCAAAATATATACCCCTGTCTTTGAATACAAAGCTAGAAAATCAACTAATTAAGGTCGGAAAGCAAGTTTAACGAGCCAAGCCCAGCATCAGACTGGAAATCAACTTAAGTTCCTCAATATTCTTCCTAGCATCAAACAAACAGGTATTTAAAAATAGTCCGATTCACAACGATACCCTTAAAAGCTTCGTCAATTCAAGAACAAATGAGATTTCCTTATTGTCTACGAAAATTGATAATTTAAATCTGTTAGTTTTCTTTAAAAGTCGAATGCGGAGCTCTCCTGCAAACATAATCAAATTTCCGCCGAAAAAAGTATTATCTCGTTTAGTCTTGAACAGACAAAGGTAAAAAGGGTACCCTTGGGAATCGGATATGCCACTTTACAATTGAACGAACACTTGAAAAATCCTTTAAATAATTTAATGGCGAATACAGTCCCTTTAAATAATATAAATGTGCATATAGTCTCTTTAAATAATATAAATGTGCATAAAGTCTCTTTAAATAATATAAATGTGCATAAAGTCTCTTTAAATGATATAAATGTGAATACAGTCCCTTTAAATAATATAAATGTGCATATAGTCTCTATAGATTATATAAATGTGGATATAGTCTCTTTAAATAATATAAATGTGCATATAGTCTCTTTAGATTATATAAATGTGGATATAGTCTCTTTAAATAATATAAATGTGCATATAGTCTCTTTAAATAATATAAATGTGCATATAGTCTCTTTAGATCCAATCCTCTTATAATCCTCTTATAATCCTCTTATAAATGTGCATATAGTCCCTTTAAATAATATAAATGTGCATATAGTCTCTTAAGATAATATAAATGTGGATATAGTCTCTTTAAATAATATTAATGCGCATATAGTCTCTTTAAAGAATATAAATGTGCATTTAGTCTCTTTAAATAATATAAATGTGCATATAGTCTCTTTAAATAATATAAATGGGCATATAGTCCCTTTAGATAATATAAATGTGCATATAGTCTCTTTACATAATATAAATGTGCATATAGTCTCTTTAGATAATATAAATGCGCATAAAGTCTCTTTAAATAATATAAATGCACATATAGTCTCTTGAGATAATAAATGCGCATACAGTCCCTTTCAATAATATAATTGCGCATACACTCCCTTTAAATAACTTAAATATGCATACAGTCCCTTTAAATAATTTAGATGTGCATACAGTCACATTAAATAAATAAAATTTGTATACACTAGTCCCTTTAAATAATTTAAATGTGCATACAGTCCCTTTAAATAATTTAAATGTGCATACAGTCCCTTTAAATAATTTAAATGTGCATACAGTCCCTTTAAATAATTTAAATGTGCATACAGTCCCTTTAAATAATTTAAATGTGCATACAGTCCCTTTAAATAATCAGTTGTTTTTGTGCAGATTGTCAACCAGGTCCAGTTGTGAGTATTCTTAACCCTGACGGAACATTATCAAGTCTTCCATTAGCATTTTCAGGTTAGTTCATCAGGGGTGTCCCAATTATCATTTTTAAGTTAGGACAGGGTGTCCCAATTATCATTTTCAGGTTAGTACAGGGGTGTCCCAATTAACATTTTCAGGTTAGGACAGGGTGTTCCAATAAATCTTTGTAGGTTAGGACAGGGTGTCCCAATAAGCATATTCAGGTTGCTACAGGGTGTCCTAATAAATATATTCAGGTTATGACAGGGTGTCCCAATTAACATTGCACAGGGTCTCCCAATAAACATTTTCGAGGATAGTAGTACAGCATTGCCGACTTTGTTAATTAGTAGTTAAATGAGGGAAGCATTTGACACAAAATATCAATGTGAATTAGTCCAGATGGAACCTGACCTTACTCTGCATCTTGATGCACTGCGCCCTGAATTCGGTTCCCTTTTAGATCTATCGATCATTATTCATTATGTATTTACAATTTTTAAACTACGATATGTATATTTAGAAGCCAAGACTTCCCATTCTTAAACTCCACATATATTTAGGAAGCCAAGACCTCCCGTTCTTAAACTCCAAATATATTTAGGGAGCCAAGACCTCCCATTCTTAAACTCCAAATATATTTAGGGAGCCAAGACCTCCCATTCTTAAACTCCAAATATATTTAGGGAGCCAAGACCTCCCGTTCTTAAACTCCAAATATATTTAGGGAGCCAAGACTTCCCGTTCTTAAACTCCAAATAAAACAATCTGAAACAAAAGTTAAAAATAAACAATTCCATTTCTAGGACGCTCTCAGATGGTTCCATCAAGGGAACAGTTGTAAGTTTACAAGGGGGTACCCTTGTATCCCAAGGGGGTAACCTTGTATCCCAAGGGGGTAACCTTGTATCCCAAGGGGGTAATCTCGTATCCCAAGGGGGCTCTTTGGTCTCCCAAGGGGGGACAATTGTTCAGGGAGTGTCTGGTGTAGGAGGAGGCCAGGGGATAAAATTGATGAACAGCGGGGGACAAGCATTTAGAGGTATTTATTTATCAATAAATTTTTTAAATTAATTAATCAATCGAGTTATATATCAATTAATCAATCTATTCATGAATTGATTGATCAATCAATCGATCAATCAACCAGTTGATTAATAATTCTACTCATTCAGAGATTCATTTATCAATAGGTTCATTAATCAAGCAACCAAATAATAAATAAATCGATTTTTTAATGATCCCATTATTCAGAAAATGGATCATCCAATAAGTCGATTAACAATCAATCGATTTAATGATCCTTTAATATATAATTAAAAGTCAATCGATTAATTTATTGATTAAGCGATTAATAGATCATTAATAAATGATAGATGAACCTTATATACCCGGATTGTTTATTGTTTCGTCTATTACACTCATACAAATAATTGTGCTCGAAATCAACTAAAACATTGGGTTAAAGAAATATTTTTTTTCAGTTGTATCTGGGGGTAGACTAGTTGGAGAACAGAGTCCCAGGTAATCTTTGAAGCATTAGACAAAAAGAGTAATCCCTCGGATTTCTTTTTACAAAATTAGTAATCCTTCGGATTTCTTTTTAGAAAATCAGAAATCCCTCGGATTTCTTTTTACAAAATGAGTAATTCCCCGGATTTCTTTTTACAAAATTAGAAATTCCTCTTATTTCTTTTTACAAAATTAGTAATTCCTTGGATTTCTTTTTACAAAATTAGTAATCCCTCTGATTTCTGAAGACAAAAATAGAAATCCTTTGTATTTCTTAAGACAAAAAAAGCAATTCCTCAGATTTCTTTTTACAAAATTAGTAATCCCTCGGATTTCTTTAGACAAAAATAGAAATCCTTCGTATTTCTTAAGACAAAAAAACATCCCTCGGATTTCTTTTTACAAAATTAGTAATCCCTCTGGATTTCTTTTTACAAAATTAATAATTCCCCGGATTTCTTTTTACAAAATTAGTACTCCCTCGGATTTCTTTTTACAAAATTAGTAATCCCTCGGATTTCTTTTTACAAAATTAGTAATTCCTCTTATTTCTTTTTACAAAATTAGTAATCCCTCGGATTTCTTTTTACAAAATTAGTAATTCCTCTTATTTCTTTTTACAAAATTAGTAATCCCTCTTATTTCTTTTTACAAAATTAGTAATCCCTTGGATTTCTTTTTACAAAATTAGTAATTCCTCGGATTTCTTTTTACAAAATTAGTAATTTCTCCTATTTCTTTAGACAAAATTAGTAATCCCTCGAATTTCTTTTTACAAAATTAGTAATCTCTCGAATTTCTTTAGACAAAAATAGAAATCCTTCGTATTTCTTAAGACAAAAAAAATCAATCCCTCGGATTTCTTTTTAAAACAGAAGATAAATGAAAATATCAACAAAACAATTTTAAAGCTAGAAATAACCCGTATTGCTCTAAACTTTGCATTAGAACTGGAGAAAATATATTTAACTTATCCATCATAATAAAATTTGTTGTCAAAATATTCAGTTGTATGTTAAAGCTGTTACTTTTCAAGCCGTCATTCTTCGTCATCATAAGATATAGAATTTGGTGGATTTTTCTGTTTTAATTGATGAATTTCCAACCTTTTTTAAAAACATTTTCCATTTTGACCGACCATGAACCTTTGCTGGTGAGATACTATATAATTTTGACATTTATTGAAAACAGACAAGGAAACCGACATGATTTTCTTGATTTTAGGAAACCCAGTAGTCCTCTGAAACCTTTAGCTTTTAAACCAGAACAGGTATGCCTAGACAGGAGTGTACACTTTTGAAACTTACCTACTCTGGGGATTAGGGTGACACATTTTTTGAGGTGCAAAGGTTCTATGGGGGATTTGGCCCAATATGAGCATTTAGTGAACATTTTAGGTTGATCGGAGCATTGGATCAGGTGCAAGTCGTTTTCGGGGTTTAGACAAAACCAGGATTTCTGATGGAGGTCAATGACCTCCATTTCCAAATTTAACCTCCATTTCCAAATTTTATTTGTAATCCTTGTAGAAGGCCACAATTGGAGGCTACACGCAAAATTTCAGCCTTTTATATCCTTGAGATTGTTTTCCGATCTTGAGGAATCCAAACGAAACGAAGTTTAAATCCTGGCTTAGTTGAGATCATTATGTTTATCTCTCATTGACCGATCTCACCTTAACAGGAAACATCTGAACCATATGACGTTCCAACATAAGCCCTCGTAGATCAGCAGAGATACAGTTTAGAGGTAGTTTGATCAGAGTATCTAGCGCTCCAGATCATAAGAAGAAGAAAGAGATCAGCTTCACACATCAAAGATAATCATTAAGTATAACTACGGTGGTGGAAGACGACCAGAGTAGTCTAGAGAGAGTCTTCAGAGGGGAAGACGACCTCAGTAAGCATCTTCAGTCAGACGGACCATATAAGCAACAGGAGGGAGACAATCCTTAATACATATGTATTTGACTGCATGTGCTTAATAATAACTGATGAATATTTATTAGGTTCATGGATTAGGCTCTGGTAATGAATTCACAATCATTCACCTGTAGATTTGTTTTGCAACCTACTGCGATGGCCTAAGTACTCTATTGTATTGTATTCCTATCCTCTGTCATGATCTACTCATGTTGAACAAGAACAATCAGAACTTAAGAACTTTAATGCAGAACTTCAATCTAAAAGACAATATTTTTAGATTGATCAACTATATATATGGTTTAACTACATAAAAACAATTAATGAAACAATATTAAAGGTTTAGACGTAAAAAAATTTATATACTGTGCATCAACTATCAATTTGCATATTTTATCAATTTACACAATAATATCAGATTCAAACAGGTATAAATAATAGCGTAAGTCTTACCACAGTGGTCCTTGGGGAATAAATATAAGAACAAAACACTTATCCATGGTAAAAGACTCCTGTAACAGGTGTGTCTACTACAGATAATTGACCAACACTGGGTATAATGGTACACTTTATAATCAAAATCAACTACTATACATAAACTAGTTTATACTCAGAACTTTCTAGAACACAGCTTCAGACGCAGTATGAACTTAAGGTGCAACTCAAAGACCTTGACAGGGGCGACTTGACTTATATCTAGCTCGCAAGATGGGTCGCGAAACAAGATTTATACACTCGTCGAATGAAGATAGTAGATTTGTAGGATATTTGTAGATGGTTTATTGTAGGTTGTAGAAAACACATTGTTACTAGATCTATACCACCATTATATAACATCATTACAAATAATTAAGTTGTTAGCTCAAGTCCTATTGCTTAAAATTGAAAGTTGCCTTAAAAGATGTTTATAAACCTCGTATAAAACAGAGACCTCGAGACTTTGTGACTAATGGGTTCATTCAACCCATTCTTCATCTGAAAAAGACGATATATAGTTTTTTAGGCAATTTCCTTATTTCCGATCAATTCTCAATTGTCATTAAATTCTAAGAATGAGCAAAGATTTCTTTTAACATGAAGCTAAGGAATGAAATGTTTTAGAAAGTTTGAATCTTCATGTGTCGCTTCAGTTTCATCTTTCTCGGCATCCACTTCTTCACACTCATCACATGGACTCAGCATTCTTCTCCAGATTATATTAAAATCCTCAGATTCAACACAGAGAACCTTTGCACCTTTTGATTTTATGAATTTCACTTCTTTATGTGTCATCACTCATCCTACAGTAAGGATAGAGAGAGTGGAGCGGGATTTATTACATTTTGAAATTTTAATTTAATAATTTGCTTTATCTTATTCTTGCCTGTGGCGAATTATTAAAATTAATATTTACAATAATTTTCTTCTTTTTCCTCCAGGGTCAAGTTATAAGAACCGCGGATGGCCGACTTATTGCTTTTACGGGTACTGGCAAAAATCTAGGTAGGTCATCATCCCGGCACGGTCCTTTTTTTCACATTTAAATAAGCCTTTAAAAAAAATTTATATTTGAATTTTGTTTTGTTTGCCCCATATGCATTATGCATGGCAAAGCGGCTTTAATCGCATTAATATTGTTAAGGATATGAAAATGCACTGTTTGTTTTAGCAACAATAAGTCATATTATTTTCAGTATAATTAAGCATAGAAATATAGAGTAACATTTAAAAAACAAGGATGAAAAGCGCCGTTAGATTTAAACCTTTAATGCGTTAATAGTGCCTCGGATCCATTTAATTTTGATCCCTCCTGAATAAAATGGACCCGGATCCGGATTCAGGTCATAACAGGTTATACCATTTCGATAGTAAAGAAAAAATTTCAAATTATTTTCTTCTTTTTTTGTTTATTTTATGTAAAAACTCGAAAACCATTCAGAGACAAGGAAAATTTGAATAATCTCTTTATTTAACAGTTTAGATTTGGGCTGTGAGAGCAACAAGTTTTTTCCCCTTGAATCCGGATCCGGATCTGGATCCAGAAAGCCAAGATATTCTGATCCGGATCCTGAGCACTGGGGTTTAACCTTTTTTATCCTTTCTTTGATCTTCAGTGAATTTTAAAAAAGCTTAAATTAAATTAATTTTTTTTTTTCAGTTTTATCCAGCCCTAGCAAGCAAGCATCAGAAGGTAAACATTAAAAGGATTGTTCTAGTTATTTCTAGTCATTCGTTGTTTCGATTTGTCCACAAATTTTGACTACAGTATCTTAATCCTCATTCATGATGATTTTGAAATCTTCATATTCAAATTGAAATTAAAATAAAGCTAAAAAAAGATGGTATTTAGACAATATTTTTAGTGTTCATTGATTCATAGAGTACATTAGATTCACAACTGTACCCTTGAAAGCTTTGTTTGATGAAGTAGATAAGGATATCCATGTTTTTCTCTTGAAAACTGAGTATTTTCAAAATTTCCTGCTACAGAAACAATGGAGGAAATTGTTAGAAAGAAACAATTATCAACCTAGTAAAACGATAATTTCTTCCATATTATCTATCTTATAATGGTTTAAAGGGTATAGTTGTGAATCAGACAAGAATCAGAATTTTATTAGTTTTTATTATTTTATTTATTTCTAGTTGTTGGTTTACATGATTTAGAATCCTCCTCACCAACCACACAGAAGATTCAATATGTTAGGTAAAATCAGGGTGTGCTCAGTTAGCTGAACAGGACAGGACAGGACAGGACAGGACAGGACAGGACAGGACAGATTTTCGATGCTAAGGGTGGATAGAATGGTTATCAAAGGGAAGCTTTTCCTTCTGTATTGATACATTGAACCCAACAATTCATCATTTCCCCACACAAAAAACTCATCTTCCCCGAATTAGAGGGAAAAAACATTAACTTAACATCTGGGGGTAAAAAATGTTCTAATAATATGGGTTGGAATTAACATGAACTCATGCAAGTTTTGCTTAATAGTTTATCTGCCTAGAGATGAGTGCCCAGGAGCTGCCTGGAATTCGGCCTCGGAAACCCTGTAACTGCACCAAATCACAATGTTTAAAGGTAACAGATTCTTTCTCATCTTAGGCGTTATATCTTGTATATAAATGTATGAGTTTATTAAATCCTGAATGCTGGTGTTATCCAGAAAAATTTCGATTTTCTAAATTTTAACATAAATAAAAAGATAAATGAACAAAAATATATATTCCGGGGAATTAAAATTTGGAAGCTAAAATTTTACACAAAGGGCGCAAAACACAGGAAAGCCCTTTTAAAAAAATCGATTCTCAAAACATAATTCCATCCAAATGGATGATTTTGAACGTCGACTTTGCGCTTAAACTCCGTGATTAAACATCATTAAAACCTTTTATATGTCTGAAATGATTCCTAAAAATTCCACAACTACATTCTTAGTTCAATAATCATACATTGCCAGTCAATCCCTTTAATGTGCAATTTTAAAAACACTTCAGTATAAATATTCAGGGTTGTAAATGCTCAAGGGGGAAGTCAAACAGTTCAAATTAAAATGCCGGAGAAGACGTCCCTGAACCTTCAGCAAGTGCAAGGCATCAAGAGTGTAGTTCCTAGTAATGGATCAACAACCTCAACTACTTCAACAACACTAGACAACAGCAACTTCCAGACTAGCTTTATGAAGGAGGTGGCACAAGCTAAAAAAGGTCAGTTAGAGTACAGTACAGAACAGCACAGAACATGTCAGAACAGTACAGTACAGTACAGTACAGTACAGTACAGTACAGTACAGTACAGTACAGTACAGTACAGTACAGTACAGTACAGTACAGTACAGTACAGTACAGTACAGTACAGTACAGTACAGTACAGTACAGTACAGTACAGTACAGTACAGTACAGTACAGTACAGTACAGTACAGTACAGTACAGTACAGTACAGTACAGTACAGTACAGTACAGTACAGTACAGTACAGTACAGTACAGTACAGTACAGTACAGTACAGTACAGTACAGTACAGTACAGTACAGTACAGTACAGTACAGTACAGTACAGTACAGTACAGTACAGTACAGTACAGTACAGTACAGTACAGTACAGTACAGTACAGTACAGTACAGTACAGTACAGTACAGTACAGTACAGTACAGTACAGTACAGTACAGTACAGTACAGTACAGTACAGTACAGTACAGTACAGTACAGTACAGTACAGTACAGTACAGTACAGTACAGTACAGTACAGTACAGTACAGTACAGTACAGTACAGTACAGTACAGTACAGTACAGTACAGTACAGTACAGTACAGTACAGTACAGTACAGTACAGTACAGTACAGTACAGTACAGTACAGTACAGTACAGTACAGTACAGTACAGTACAGTACAGTACAGTACAGTACAGTACAGTACAGTACAGTACAGTACAGTACAGTACAGTACAGTACAGTACAGTACAGTACAGTACAGTACAGTACAGTACAGTACAGTACAGTACAGTACAGTACAGTACAGTACAGTACAGTACAGTACAGTACAGTACAGTACAGTACAGTACAGTACAGTACAGTACAGTACAGTACAGTACAGTACAGTACAGTACAGTACAGTACAGTACAGTACAGTACAGTACAGTACAGTACAGTACAGTACAGTACAGTACAGTACAGTACAGTACAGTACAGTACAGTACAGTACAGTACAGTACAGTACAGTACAGTACAGTACAGTACAGTACAGTACAGTACAGTACAGTACAGTACAGTACAGTACAGTACAGTACAGTACAGTACAGTACAGTACAGTACAGTACAGTACAGTACNCTGGAAATGTCAAAGATTTTAACTTTTTGTGAATTTGGCTTTGCCATCATTGCATGGAGAGGGTCACCTGAAATAACGCTTACAGTCTCTTTAAGGGTCAATTGAAGTAATTTCATTCCTTTATCATTTCTCACCAAAAGCTTAAATATTATTCTTTAAAATAATTTCAAAATAAAAATCTTTTAAGTTTTTCATTTATTTGTTTAGGTCAATACGACAGTGTTTGGAGAGAAATCCTGCAGCTTTTCAACCAAAGATTGGGAAAAATCCAGTAGAAGCTGATAGAAGACATAATAAAGGTGAAATATTTTCTAATGATTCTCAAATGATGATAATGATGATAATGATGATAATGATGATAATGATGATAATGATGATAATGATGATAATGATGATAATGATGATAATTTAGGCTGTAACTGTAAAAGATCAGGATGTCTAAAGAACTATTGTGAATGCTACGAAGCCAAGGAATTCATTTTAAAAAAAATTTACTTTGTTAAAAGCTGAGACGCATAATATGCAGTGTGAGATTAAAAAAATAGAAAACGTGATAACCGTTGTTTTTAACAAAATTATTTTTGTGAATTAGATTGAAAAATACATTTTAGTAGGTACCTGCTACATTAATCTGCAAAAATATTTTGTTTTGAAAAAAAAACAAAGGTTCATCATAATTCTTTGTCATTATAATTATTTTTTTAGTTTGAAAATTCTTCAGTACGTATTTCGTACAATCATCATTGTGATTTGTGATATGCAATTTTTGATTGAATGGATAAATTAGATAATTTGCACAGATATTTGCAAATGTGTGGGATGCAAAAATCTAGACGAGAGGTAAGGAAAAGCTCTAGATGCAGTGTTGACCAAAATAATATGGAATAAATGTCTTATTTTATAATGGTTCTAAAGATTATGTAATTTATAACTGAAATTTTTTAGACGTAAATCAGTTTTATCTTTTACAAATTACTGTTGTGCAGCTAGATATAAATCTACCTTTCTACCCAGTACCTACCTACCTACCTACCTACCTACCTACCTACCTACCTACCTACCTACCTACCTACCTACCCACCCACCTTCCTAACTAATAGGACTTTTAAAAGGGGTATTGGCTAAATTAGTTTTGAATTCTTGGGTACTTAATTTTCAAAGATTTCGGGAAATATTTCACATTTTTTTGTTTATCATTAATAAAATCTTAAAAGCGACTGTCGTCGTAATTTCAAGTGACCCTCCAGTTAAAAAAGGGTAATGTCCGACTCGCGAAGTTATACTTTAAACCTATATCTGATACTGTGGAAGATAGTGTTGTTGTTCTATCTTCCCATTGTATCTGAAAACGCAATTGAAAAAATTAAATTTCTCATGGAGAAACATCAATCTATATAATAAAGCAAGACATTCCTATATATATGTTGCCTATAGCCGGCCAAACGACTGGACTGAATGGGTTGAAACTTTTTTGTGGACCGTGGGGTTTTAAAGGCGAAAATTTTTTTTTCCACGGGCAACGCCGGGCCCTTAGGCTACTAGACTATTAATTCTTGATCAGACAAAGCTTTGAAGGATACTGCAGTGAATAGGACATGCCATTCTTGACATGAAGGTTCACTTAAAATTACGTTTACAGTCCCTTTAAATTGATCAGTTAGTAACTAAGTAATAAATAATTAAATCAATTCTTTAATATTGTAAAAAATTAAATGCCAAATCGATTTATAAATACTCGTAAATATTTAAATGATATGCAGCGAGACCCAAAAATCTATGGAATATAAAGACAACATAGAAGCAATCTTATATGTTCTTGGTTTTCTTATAAATAAAGTGAAATGGGTCACGATTTATAAATACTCGTAAATATTTAAATGATATGCAGCGAGACCCAAAAATCTATGGAATATTAAGACAACATAGAAGCAATCTTATATGTTCTTGGTTTTCTTATAAATAAAGTGAAATGGGTCAGTGTATACTCAACTAATAACGTCTTTTTTTCCTCATTGGACTATTTAAAATCATGACAATCATCTTCCTTTTCCATAGTTTTCTGGTTCTTACTGTATTTGTTTTCCTAGGACGGGAACTAAAGTCTCCTCTCTCAACTATGTTGATGAACTACCTGACGAGTCTCTTAGTGTTTCAGAGAAATGGTTCAAACCATCCTCCAGTCTTAGGTGAGTTGCATGGAATATTTACCAGGAACCTTGAGTACCAGATTAGCAAGAAATATATACCAGGGACCTGGAGCACCAGATTAGCAAGAAATATATACCAGGGACCTGGAGTACCAGATTAGCAAGAAATATATACCAGGGACCTGGAGTACCAGATTAGCAAGAAATATATACCAGGAACCTCCATATCGTTGTTACTAATAACTAATTTGCTCCATGCGTCGGTTTGAAATCTCCTGTTAGCTCCATATTGGTTTGGAATATCCAGAGGGGTTAAAATGTTTAATTTATTTAATGCATGTGTTACATTCATTGTTAAAAAGTTCATTTGATCGAATTAAAAAAGATAAACCCCTTACTCCCCCCCCCCTCTGTTTGTGGATTTGCATTACGAACATGGTAAATTAAATTCTCAAATTTCATCTTATATAAGTTTACAATGCAAGCAAAGTATATAAATATATATAGATACCTTATATTCCGAGTGTCCTTCACAATTTTGAAATGACTGTATCTCTGCAATTTAATGTCAGAAATACGCAAGTATATCATTGTGAACAGATCTCTGGTTTTTTGTCATTCTCTTGAAAATTTTCTTTACAGAACCAACTTATTAATAGTCATGCTTAAGTTGGCAATAAACTCTATGTGAAGCAGAATTAATTTTTTTGTTAGATGAATAATTCTTAACTATTCAAAACTTTTATGCTTTTAAAAAAACATGGTGGGAAAATCGCCTATTAGATGAAAAACTGAAATTTTTGGAATTATTTGCAGATTTTCTTTGAATATTACAGTTAATGTTTATTGTTTCATTTACTCAAATCTTTTAACAGATTTAAAAAATTCCATAAAAATTGTCAAGATTAATAGGACACCCTGTCTGAACAAATATATATCAATTTGTCTATTCAGTTCAGATCTAGGTTCGGTTCAGAGAAAGCATTTTTTCGTTTTTTTGGGGGGAGGGGGTGGATTGCTAGAGAATTTCAAATAAACATTGAATGAACTAATTTAACTTGTTGAAAGAAATAAAGAAAAAAAAAAGTTCCAAAATTGTATAGAAAAATCTGTTGATTTAGCTGCATGCTGTCCGATCAAACCTGATAGAAAATTTAAAGTTTGAATGGTACTTTGAGACATTTTTGAGTGATTTTTTTAAATACACACTTGATTCACAACGGTACCCACCCGTTAACCCCTAGGGGAGCCAAATTAAAAAATTACTCAGATAAAAGTTTTATTGATGACGATGTGAATCGAGCATGGCATTTTGTGAATTGAGTTTCACTTGAAATTTCAGTTTAATATTTAATATTTCTATTTATCTAGATCAGAACTGTTGCAAGCTCCGAATCTGAATCTGCAAGCAGTCCCTTTAATATTTCTATTTATCTAGATTAAAACTGTTGCAAGCTTCGAATCTAAATCTTCAAACTGTCCCTAAATATTTCTATTTATCTAGACTAAAACTGTTGCAAGCTCCGAATCTAAATCTTCAAACAGTCCTTTAATATTTCTATTTATCTAGATCAAAACTGTTGCAAGCTCCGAATCTGAATCTGCAAGCAGTCCCTTTAATATTTTATTAATCTAGATCAGAACTGTTGCAAGCTCCGAATCTGAATCTGCATGCAGTCCCTTTAATATTTCTATTTATCTAGATCAGAACTGTTGCAAGCTCCGAATCTGAATCTGCAAGACATCAACGTGAAGAAACAGCCTTTTAGTTTTGTCACCCAGGAGGTAGGTTTTAGATATAGTGATGGGTATCGTGTTGAGAAATTTAGGTTTTTTTACGTTAAAATATGTTCCTCAAAAATGTGAGTTATTAATTAAATCGCAAAATCGTTTTCTCGATAAGTTTGCTTCAATTACATTTGCGAATTTTTTCTCTGGTCAAAGATATTAACCAAAACGATCAGATATTTTCTGTTCGTTTTTTTGGTCAGAATATAAACTCTTGCAGAGCCTCTTAAAAGTCTAAAACGTTGAATATTGAAAACGATACCATCACCATCGGCTGAGGCATGATATTTTGAGATTGATGCAAAATGTGAGTTTTTCTGCATTAAAGACTAGGTAAATTTTAAAGGGCCAAACACCTTGACGTTTGGTTTTACCTTACTAACCCAATGATACATTTTTGTAGTCCTAGACATGACATATAAATTTTAGATCTACAGTTAGCTGGTTTCTATTTTCTATACAGTAGAAATAATATGCTAAATATTCAGCACATTTTAGATCTACAGTTAGCTGGCTTCTATTTTCTATACAGTAGAAATAATATGCTAAATATTGAGCACATTTTAGGTCTACAGTTAGCTGGCTTCTATTTTCTATACAGTAGAAATAATATGTTAAATACTGAGCATATTTTAGATCTACAGTTAGCTGGCTTCTATTTTCTGTACAGTAGAAATAATATGTTAAATACTGAGCATATTTTAGATCTACAGTTAGCTGGCTTCTATTTTCTATACAGTAGAAATAATATGCTAAATATTGAGCACATTTTGGATCATTTATTACGGTACACTTAAAATCTTGATCTGATTAAAAATGTTGAAGATACCGACGTTTTCTTGACCCAAAAAGTGTTCAGTTCTAATAATTTCTTCTTTCTTATAAGCAAAAAATGATCAAGTCACTTTTGCAGAGAACCCGTAAATGAAAGGTAAACAGTTTAAAAGGAAACCAAAACATTCTAATTCATACTTGTTAGGACAAATCTTTTAAGGGTATCATTGTAAATCATGCGATGCCATCATTGCATGGAGGGTCACATGAAATAACGCTTACAGTCCCTTTAATTCTGTCTGTGCTTAGGTGGTTGAAGCCACGTGTCAGTGTTTATTAGCCCAAGCTGAAGAGGGGGAGAAGAAAGATTTGGATCCGGTACAGATAGAGAAGCAGGTATACTTATGTACAGGACTTGAACCAAATATGACGATCCCAAGTTTAAATTAAGCTGTATTCCTTGAATGTGGGTTTTGAATGGTTTATTTAATGATTTGGTAAAAAAAATCATGAATATAAAGAAACAGCCAGAATAAATGCTACACAGTCGTCTCTGAAGTCTCATCCTGTGCGTTGTACATAAATTGTCACGTATAGAAAATGAGACTTACAGATTTTATTTAATCTTTTTCTTAGCATGCTCGTACTGTGTTTTTCTTGTTTTCATAGATGTGTGCAGACTTAATATTATTTTTTTAACTAAATAAACAATTTTTTTAACAGTTTACCTGAACCATATTTTTTTATACTCATTTCAGCGGATTCTTTTTACAGGATTTCCTTTCAAGACTCAAACTTCTGGCATCATTTTTAACTTTCTTTTGAATACTTTTTATCATTATATTGTCGTCTTTTTCCAGGTTCTTAAGCCTTTCAAAGTCTTTACCTTTTTTCTACCTAATGTCGGCATTATCTAGGGTCTATCCTTTGTCTTCTTTATTCAGTTTCTAATGTCGATTTTACCTAAAAACTAATGTCTTTTTTTAAGGTTTTAATGTTATCTTTACCTAGGTTCTAACGCCTTTACCTAGGTTCTAATGTCGTCTTTACCTAGGTTCTTATGTCGTCTTTACCTAGGTTATAATGTAGTCTTTACCTAGGTTCTAATGTCTTAACATAGGTTCTAATTTCTTTACCTAGGTTCTAATGTAGTCTTTACCTAGGTTTAATTGTCTTTACCTAGGTTAAAATGTCTTTACCCAGGTTAAATGTCTTTACCTAGGGTCTAATGTCTTTACCTAGGGTCTAATATCTTTACCTAGGGTCTAATGTCGTCTTTATGCAGATTCTAATGTCGTCTTTAAGGATGTTCTAATGTCGTCTTTACCTAGGATCCAATGTCATTACCAAGACTCTATTGTCGTCTCTATCCATGGACCATGTTCTAAATTCTAATGTTACTTAGGTACTAATGTCCTCTTTTTCTAGGTTCAATGTCGACTTTGTCAAGGGTCTAATGTCGTCTTTACCTATGTGCTTATGTCGTCTTTTTTAGGTTCTAGAGGAGTTTGGAAGATGTCTCAGTCAGATTATTGATTGTGCGAGCAACTCCAAGCAATATAGTTAATGTATTGTTTACAGTGATCCTAAAACTGTGGAATAGGAAGATGACAATTATTTTAAGCAATCACTTGTTCATTAATTAATCTTATTGAAGTGAAATGGGCCTGTGAACACTGCTCAATTGCTGAATGTTTTTTGACTTAAAATTCACAACTTGAGTCTAACAGCTGACTTCTATTTCTGGGTTCCACTGTACTTCTCTACAAGTTATAAACTATGCAACTTTGTTAACGTAATTTAATGGACTTGTATCTATTGTCAAAGTTGTCAAAAAGGATTGAATTCTGTAATTTTACTCCTTTGAAGAAATTTTTAAGTTGCTTTCATCAAAAGAAAGAAAAATGAGCGAGTCTTTTTTGTGTTACTTTCCACAGATTAAGATACACGTTTTTATTCATTAATGGCAAATTTGAATAGAAGGGTCCATCAAACTTAGTTGACAAAGCCTTTTGACTTAATTTTTACTGTATAAATGTAAAAAATGTATAATTTATGTATTGTACATAATTTAAATATGTACTTAATTAACAAGTTGAGGTTATTATATGTACGCCATTGTACCTGATTTTCCTGAACTTTCAGCAGGGGTGTATATTTTCTTGAAAAATCATTACACCCCCTCTTGGAACAACATGTCTTTCCCAAGAAGTTAGGGATATTTGCTCGGAGCATTGGGGAAAATAAATTTGCTTTAGAGGAAAGTATCCTAAAGTATTAAAAAACTGGCCTTTTGTTGTATTTTTTTTTTAATTTTTCCTTGAAATTTAAGTTTTTGTGTAAACCTTCAGACACCAACCTCTCCCCTTTTCCCTTGCTGAGCATACAAATTAGAGGTGGCTTTTAAAGGACTATAATGGCATTCATGGGCTTATTTTTCTGCTCTTTTTCTGTTTTCTTGTAATATTTGTTTCCATCCCCACCTCAAAAATATTAAACAAATTATTTAATCAATTAAAAGAATTATAAAATATAAGGGGGGAATGTTAAGACTTACTAAAAGCTAGTACATGTGTAATATTATATTTTTGTTCCCGAGAATCCTTTAAACTTTGAAAAATTTTCTTAATAGAATTAAATTCTGGTTTCAGATGTTAATCTTTCTATTTCTTGGCTTGTTGACCGACAGCACAGTTGGGTCACCTGCTCCCATTCTTTTTATCATTCAAGCACAACATGGAGCTTTTCATACAGGTTGTTCTAGCAGTAAAGCAACTAGGGGGGCGTTGTTTGATTAACTGATTTGTTTAATGAATGATTGATTTATTAATTTAATGACTGTTTCATTAATTCATTTGCAGATTGATTAAATGATTTTGTTAAATGATTTATTTAATGATTTATTTAATGATTTTTTCAATGATTTATTTAAAGATTTTTAAAATGATGTATTTAATGATTTATTTAATGATTAATTGTCTTGTTGACTTATTAAGGGATTGATTGGTTGATTGAATTGTATTGCCTGATTTTGATTGTCTATTTTTTGGTATAAATTGATTCATTGATCGATTGTTCTTGTTAGTTGGTTGGTTAGTTAATGGATTGATTGATTAATGATAAATAATTAATTGATTTTTATTGATAGATTGATTAATTGCTTAGGTATTGCTGAGAAGAGTCGAGCCTCTATTCTAAAGCAATGGGAAGCAATGGTACCTAGTCACGTGATGGATCCTCCAAACGTCGTCTTCACAACAGAACTAGAGGTAAATGTCGTCTTCTTAACAGAACTACAGGTAATTTAAACGTTACCAAAGGTAAGAAATGGCTCATAAGAAATAGAGATTCGTCTCAACGGAGCAAGATTTAAATGTCTTCTCAACAGAACTAGAGGTAAATGTCGTCATCTGAACAGAGCTAGTGTTAAATGTTGTCTTCTCAACAGAGCTAGAGGTTAATGTTGTCATCTTAACAGAAATAGGTAAATGTCGTCATATCAACAGAACTAGAGGGTTATGTCGTCATATCAACAGAACTAGAAATGAATGTTATCATCTCAACAGAACTTGAGATGAATGTTATCATCTCAACAGAACTAGAGGTGAATGTTATCATCTCAACAGAACTAGAGATGAATGTCATCATCTCAACAGAACTAGAGATGAATATTATCATCTCTACAGAACTAGAGATTATTGTTATCATCTCAACAGAACTAGGGGGTTATGTCATCATCTCAACAGAACTAGAGATGAATGTTATCATCTCAACAGAACTAAAGGGTTATATCATCATCTCAACAGAACTAGAGGTGAATGTCATCATCTCAACAGAACTAGAGGGTTATGTCATCATCTCAACAGAACAGATTAAATGGGAGATATGTTATCCAGTAATGAAGATATAGGTATATACAAACCCTTTAATAGATTATATGGGAGATATATTATCCAGTAATGAAGATATAGATATATACAAACCCTTTAATAGATTTTATGGGAGATATACTATCCAGTAATGAAGATATAGGTATGTACAAACCCTTTAATTGATTATATGGGAGATATATTATTCAGTAATGAAGATATAGATATATACAAACCCTTTAATAGATTATACGGGAGATATATTATCCAGTAATGAAGATATGGGTATGTACAAACCCTTTAATAGATTATATGGGAGATATATTATCCAGTAATGAAGATATGGGTATATACAAACCCATTAATTGATTATATGGGAGATATATTATCCAGTATTGAAGATATAGGTATGTACAAACCCTTTAATTGATTATATGGGGATATATTATCCAGTAATGAAGATATGGGTATGTACAAACCCTTTAATTGATTATATGGGGATATACTATCCAGTAATGAAGATATAGGTATGTACAAACTATTTAATTGATTATATGGGAGATATATTATCCAGTATTGAAGATATAGGTATGTACAAACCCTTTAATTGATTATATGGGGATATACTATCCAGTAATGAAGATATAGGTATGTACAAACCCTTTAATTGATTATATGGGGATATATTATCCAGTAATGAAGATATAGGTATAAACAAACACTTTAATTGATTATATGGGGATATATTATCCAGTAATGAAGATATGGGTATGTACAAACCCTTTAATTGATTATATGGGAGATATATTATTCAGTAATGAAGATATAGGTATGTACAAACCCTTTAATTGATTATATGGGGATATATTATCCAGTAATGAAGATATAGGTATTTACAAACCCTTTAATTGATTAAATGGGAGATATATTATCCAGTAATGAAGATATGGGTATATACAAACCCATTAATTGATTATATGGGAGATATATTATCAATATTAATTTCAATATATTATTTTCAATTTAGTTCTCCTGTATGCTAATATTAATTTATTTATTCTATTTATTCGTACACAATTATAATGGTATAATTTAAAATCAACAAGGAATGAGATATATAACATAAAAAATATAGAATTATTATATAGTCGAAAACAATAAAAAAAAATAAAAAAAAAACTTAGTTAGTTTCTACATATATCGTCAATAATTACAGCTATTTCATCATAGTTAAATCCTTCTAAAACATTTTAATTTGAATGGATTAATAGTAAATCTTTTAACAGTGGAATTCTCCACTATTTTCAGTCGGATTCGCGTAAATCATGTTTGACTTTACTAGAGACTTGTTCAAGGACAGTTTATCTACATCTATGACTTTTTCGGAAACTAAAGGAGTTTCTGGCTAAAGAATATTAATTTGACAATGGAAACTTAAACCTACATTGGATTTTCAAAAATATTTAGTATTTTGTCTTTGTAACTAAAAAGTGCAATGATATTAATATCGGATATTTTAAGTACCCCTGAATATGTTATTCAGACTGGGTTGGAATACTGGACGAGAATACAGAACTCAATCTTCGTGTTCTGGGAGAATATGTTAAGATGAAACAAGGAACACCAGCTTTTTAACATATTTACTTTTTAAATTTAAATTTTAACAAAATTCTATATGTATTATGATGCCAGCTGTAAGTATTTGGACAGTTCTGTTTTTCTAAATCTCTATTTTCTTCTTGTTGCGTCCTCCATCCTGTTCGGCTAATTTTGAAAAAGAAAGAACATTTTATTGTGAGGTTCTTACAATTGCTGCCGAGATTTGCAAGTTCTCAAGAGGCCCGGCCCGGTTTTGCGTTTTCTGAACTCTGTATATTTTAATGTTTCAGACATCTAATTACACGAAGAATAAGCCATGTTCACTTTTGAAATACAAAAATCATTTTTGAATTAATGTTATTTTCTCTACAAGCTCACAATCTTATGTATTTTAAATGTTTCACTTTCCATTAAAACCCACCTTTTCTTCGGTCATCGAAAGAAATCATAAAACGTCATTTTCTAAATTCTGCTAATATTTAGTTTTTTAATTGAATAATTAAATTGAGCTCTTGTAAAACTTGTAAAACTTGTAAAACTTGTAAAACTTGTAAAACTTGTAAAACTTGTAAAACTTGTAAAACTTGAAAAACTGTTCCAGCATATTTCTTGTTTATTTAATTATGTTTACAACTACTGATGTTCAGGTATGATAATACCATTGAAAAATCAATATTTAACACTCCATATTATGAAAAAGGGGAAATTTTAAAATGAAGATTTAAGATTATTTTATTGCTTAATGCTGGTCAGGAGAGTTGAGCCCGAAGACGACCTCTCTGTTTATGGGTCATGAACTCACGGATGAGGAATCTACCATCATTCACCATTTCAGTTCAAGTGAGCTCAGGTACATCTTCAAACTTCAATCCTGAGATATACGCAATTAAACTAAATCTCATGAATTTCTAAACCATTATCCGGCGGATATTGCAAGCGCATGGACTAATTTCTTCTTGTTTTTTGAATTTACTATCAGCTCCTATGGAAGTTCTCATTCCAATAACCGACATAGACACCTATCGGTGCTCTTTCGAAATAATAGTCTTTTACAACTAGGTACCCGGATACGCAGGCTGGAATATTTCTGTCTCGGAAACTTGTTCTTGACTTACAGGGATTTATATTTTCCAAAACTATGATGACTTGAGGGAGGGGCTAAGCATTTAATAGAAGTACTAAACTGAGATGTCCACATGTTTGGTTTCCTTCAAAGAATCACCCCCACCCCAAAATTTCGGAAATCCGCCAATGCAAACAGGAAAATCTTCAAGAAATTGTTGTTACTACTTCAAAATGTACGAAAGACTTGTACAAAATTATATCTAGAACTTAACAATTTTAAACAGAAGAGATTGGGAGTGGGGGGGGGGCACAAAGGAAAATATACCCCCATGTTCCCAGGAGAAGTATACTGGAGATCCTAGCCTGGATTTCCACATTGACCCAGCATACGAACTGACCGATTTCATCAAGGCACAGTTGGGAATAGAATTAACCAACGTGAAGGAGCTCTGTCTCAGGGAACCTAAGAAAGCAGGAAAAGAAATATAAATATCAAGTTGGAAACTTCCAAGAGAATCGTTCTAAACTTCTAGTAACCCCACATGCATTGCCCGATTCACAACGGTACCCTTGAAACCTGGATCTGATCAATAATATGGAAGATAACGTCGTTATTCTAGGCTTAAAAGTGTTTTAATTCTGATAATTTGTATATGATTTCCTGTTGTAGAAAGGCTCAAGTCACCTATGTTAATAAATCGCATCTGAAATAATCAGTTTTCGTAAACTTTAAATATTAATGTATATTATCTCGATACTCGATCAGACAAGGCGTACAAGGATATCCTTGTGAATTAGACATTGCCATCCTTGCATCAAATTCAAGGGTTACTCTAAATTACGCTAACTGTTCCTTTAAGTTTTTTTAACTAACAATAAATGACTATTATAGTATTTTAACGGCGTAAAACTCTGAAATCCAATAATATTTGCAAGCAAATAAAACACCCATGGCGTGGGTACCTAGTACCCTAGGGGTGACATTGGTACTGGGTACCCTAGGTACCCCTAGGTACCCTAGGGGTGACATTGGCTTAAATAAACAAATATTTTTTTTATAAAATCTAATTTTTTTAAAATTCCAAATTTGTTATTTCCGACATGTTTTCAAAATTCAACGGGCAACGCCGCGCCGGTCATTTGAGCTAGTAAATTTATATCCCTGAAACTAGGAGATAAATGTATAACGTACCCCCGGCACCCCTACTCCTGTATAAAACGCGGGGATGGAGGTGAACAACTGAAAATGCTTGAGTCTGTTTATACAATAGTTTCAACTTGTCAACAGTATCATAATACTAGGTAAGTTCATTCATACATTCATTCATTTAAATGTTCATTCATTCTTTGAATCATCCTTCATTCATACTTTCATTCTCATTAATTTATCCTTATATTCATCCTTTTATTAAATCATCCATTCAATCATTCATTCATTCATCCTTTCATCCTTTTATACTTTCATTTTTCATCCTTTCTTTCATTCGTTAATTCAATCATTCATTAAATTATCCTTTATGTTTTCATTCATTCATTAAATTACCCTTTTACAAATTCATTTATTAAAATATCCTTTCGTTCATTTATTTATTAAAATATCCATTCATTCATTCATTTATTCATTAATCCTTTCATTCATTTATTCATCCTTTTATTCCTCCTTTCATTCATTATTTCTTTCATTCATTCTTTAATTCTTTTTTCTTTTATTACTTTTTTCATTCTTTTTCCTGTCATCCTTTCACCTTTTATTTATTTTATTTATTTGTTAAAAAAATTAGTATGCTTGTTACAATAACTTTAATATATTCATTCATTCATTCTTACAATTATTTATTTTATTTCAATGTTTACTATTTTTTAATTTTGTTTATTTAATTATAATTGACTAGGGTTGAGATAGTAAAGAAAACGTGGGCCGACCTTATTCCTAATCTTCATTTTATCAGGTTAACAGATAAAGTTTAACTGAACCTAAAGATGGTTTGTCAGATTTACAAGGGTACCCTTTAGACTTTTATTTGAACAAAGATGAAGCTATCCTCGTCTTTCTATTATTAAGAGTATTTAATTTTGAATATTTCGCTATTTTTCTCTGTTGAACAATTCGGCAAGCCACTTTAAAAGGGAACCAATTTGAAAATGATAAATTTTAATTTAGACAACGGTTCAAAGGCCACCGTTGTGAATGAAAAAATGGAGGGTCAGTTGAAATTACGTCTCCATGCACTCTTCATTGGAATATCTTTATATTGTAGATTTTTTTCCTAATTTTGTTGTGAAATTTTTATATTTGTTTAGCTTAACCTCAGGACGGAGTTGAATTGTTAAATATGCCAAACAAACTTTTTTTTGGAATGAATAAATAAAGGATTTTTCGGGATGAATTTAACTTATAATAGATGATTTCTTGAAATAAATACTTGATGTTTAGGATAAATAACATTTTTTATATTAGGTGATTACAATCCTCAAGGTCATCTTCCAAGATAAATTTTTTCTTACCGGTACGGGTCGGATAGTCCTGTAGGCGGTCTGGGTTGCCCAAGATGGGGCTTCTTGCAGATCTCATCTCACATAATCACATAATCACATAACATATAAAAAAATATTCTGTGCGCACACCAAAGTGGGCTATGGTGCGCGCGCCTGACAATTTCATCAGTTGCAGGACAAAATTTCATCATAGATTGCTGAAATTTCAAGGATTTCCCCATGAAGATATTATACAACTTTTCATAAATATTTTCCATAAACCAGTAAATATTTCTTAATAATTTTGTCCCCCCAAACCCACACATGCCTATCTTCAAGAAAAATATTTTATTTTGGAGACATTTTTGAATTTTTCACATGACTGAGCTGAAATTTTAGAATGATGGATATCAAGATTAATGCTTAAACTTCTGGTTTACTAAACCCGAAATTATTTTAATACACATTCGATATCCAAGAAAGAAGTATAAAATTCAACCAATCAGCGTATCATGTTAAGATGTACTCTTTAACTTTTGAAAAATCGGGTTTTTTTCTGTCATATCAATTGAACTAGACATTGATTAAATAAATGTGAGTTTTGGATTAATGTTTGTTAAGACTCGTTTTAAATGATGATAGTCCTAAAATGTGATAAAATATATTTTTAAATAGGTTTGTATTAACATGATTTTTATATTTGCTTAAATGCTCTAAAAGCCGGTTTGTGAACAGCTGACTTTAATTCAATCGATATTTATAGTTCAATCGATATAGCGTTGTATCTGTAATTGTTATCAAACGTAACTTTTATACAGTAAGGATATCCAAAAGAGAGGATTAAGAATAAAATCATAAGTGTGTACATTTAATACTCAGATTAAGCGATCAGGATTAAGGATATCTTATTCTTAAGTTTCCAGCTCTGGACACATAGTGGGGGGGAGGGGGTAATCCTGGATATTCTAGAGGAGGGGGGTTGAAGGGGGGGCATTTAACCCTAGATATCCTGGAGGAGGGGGAGGGGGGGGGCTAGATAACCCTAGATATACCAGAGGAGAGGGGGGGCACTAGGTGTCCAGAATGGCATTTTTAGTTTTAAAATCCTCGAAGTCTCTTTTTATGTTCAAAATAGTTCAAATTTTCAGAATCGACAAATTTTAGGCAAAGGCATTTTTCCTGATAAAAATAATATTCTGTGCGCACACCAAAGTGGGCTATGGTGCGCGCGCCTGACAATTTTATCAGTTGCAGGACAAACTTTCATCATAGATTGCTGAAATTTCAAGGATTTGCCCATGAAGATATTATACATATTTTCATAAATATTTTCCGTAAACCAGTAAATATTTCTTAATAATTTTGTCCCCCCAAACCCACACATGCCTATCTTTAAGAAAAATATTTTATTTTGCAGACATTTTTGAATTTTTCACATGCCTGAGCTGAAATTTTAGAATGATGGATATCAAGATTAATGCTTAAACTCCTGGTTTACTAAACCCGAGATTATTTTAATACCCATTCGATATCCAAGAAAGAAGTATAAAATTCAACCAATCAGCGTATCATGTTAAGATGTACTCTTTAACTTTTAAAAAACCGGGGTTTTTTTCTGGTGTTAATTGTGTCATATCAATTGAACTAAACATTGATTAAGTAAATGTAAGTTTTGAATTGATGTTTGTTAAGACTCGTTTTAAATGATGATAGTCCTAAAATGTGATAAAATATATTTTTAAATAGGTTCATATTAACATGATTTTTATTTTTGCTTAAATGCTCTAAAAGCCGGTTTGTGAACAGCTTACTTTAATTCAATTAATTCAATCGATATTTATAGTTCAATCGATATAGCATTGTATCTGTAATTGTTATCAAGCGTAACTTTTATACAGTAAGGATATCCAAAAAAGAGAATTAAGAAAAAAATAAGATTATACCCTTTTCTTTAAATTTGTATTATTTTAATTCACACATGTTTAGGTTTCTTGAAACAGGTTTTCCTTGGCTTCTGATAGTTGATGATGACACTATGTTCAGTCCTGCCAGGAAAATACAAATCTATCAAATAAACTTTCAATCAATTAATCTACCAATCAGCAATTAAGCAATTGATTTAAAGAGTCAATTAGATAATTATGAAATGTTAAAAAATGTACTGATCAATCAGTTATTACTCTAATCAAACTGATCAATCAGTTATTACTCTAATCAAACTGAAACAATAAATCAACTCGGCTTCTCTAGTAAAAGATTCTTTTTAACCGCCAATATAGTAACTGAATACTGTAAATGATAAATATTTAATATTCTGTAGATTTGCCCAACAGTTATCCTGCTATGATGCAGCAGAACCAACCATACTAGGTACTGTTTCATTGCATTGTAATGACAATCATAATATTAATTTTGATAATGTTAATAATAATGTTAATATGAATTATATGAATAATAATGATACTGATAATGATAATAATGACAATAACAATGATGTAATAATGATAAAAATATATTAATTACAATTATAGGAAAAATTATATATCTGTTTAGGTCAGCGGTATGGTTACAAAGTTGGCGGATCCAACGGCGGTTACAATTACATCACTGGCGGAGGCGGAAAGATAATAAACCGTGCGGCGGTTGAGCGTTTGATTGCTGAGGCGGATGGTTGCAAGTGTCCCGAGGCGAATACACCGGAAGATATGCATATATTCGGCATCTGTGCGAGACAGGCTGGGATACGTCTTAACCATAGTTACAGGTAAACAACATTTCCCATTCACAACAGTACTCTTTAAACCTTTGTCTGAGTAAGAATTATTTATAGAGTAAGAATTATTTATGAAATTATATTATTTTAAATTTGGGGTTTCTCTTCAAAATTGACTTACGCATTTCTACTGCAGGAAAACATATTTGAATTATCAGAATAAGTTCCTTTAACCCTAATGAAACGGCAATATCTATGAAAAGTCACTTGATCTACGCTTACAGTCCCTTTAATAATATATATTGATCTACGCTTACAGTCCCTTTAATAATATATATTCAAATATTAAGTTTTCAGTTCAAGTTCAAGTTAGCTTTTTTTTTAACAAATCAGAGACTCTTTTTTGATCTACAAAAATCTACGTTTGTGAATTTCTTTCTAGATTTTTTCCAAATATTAAAAAGTATTTTGTTTAGGCAATTTCAGGGCCGTCCTAATGATTACCCTATAGCCCTCACCTCGCAAAGGAGTGTTCATATTTAAATATTTTTAAATTTCGATTTATTAATTGTTTTACATTTTTTTTCTTTATTTAGAAATGACGGATGTAAAATGCCGCTGATTTTTCATTTTTTATTATGGATTTTGACAAATCATAATTTCGACCGGATTGTGAGTTATTATAAAAAATTAATTTTATAGATTTTAATTTTTGATTTTATCTAATTGATGTATTCTTCTTTTTGTAATTCGAAACTTAATAAGGCAAATAATTCAATTTTACACAAATATTATAGAAATAAGTGATAGTTTTTATTTTCATTAAAAACACAATTTATTTTTATTTTTATAAAAAAACAAGATATTTTTTATTTTTATTTTAAAAACATTTCTTTGAACTTTTTAAAACTTGTTAAAAGATTGTGTACATAAAACGAATGTAAACACTAACAACAGGAAACCGGTTTCTTTTCATAAACATTGGAACAATGACCCTCTAGCTGTGTACAACGAATGGTTCAGGTCAGATTTTATTTGTAAACATGAATTTTCAAATAGAGCGTAAAAGATGTTGTCCTCCATTCTTTCTCTAAGAATATACCGTCCTGCGGCCTGCAAAGTTATTAATTATTTGCACTTCTATGTTATTTCCTTTAAACCTATTTCTATTATTAACTGTATTGAATTCTTATGATTTTTTTAAAAATTTTATTGGGAGCGTTAGATTTTGTAAGATTTTGCTATAGACATTAGACACTACAAAAAAATGGATGAAAAACAACGTACTAGTGGGCATTCTTAAATGAGACAATAATTCCTGCACCCTTCCATTTTAAATGACACACCCGATTAATAGTGGTACCGTTTTATGCTTTTTTCCGATCAAGAATGCATAAGTTATCCATCGTAACCTCTTTGAAAATTCATCATTTTCAATTGTGGTTTCTAAACAGATTCGATTCAGGAAGAGTTGAGATACTTTGATCTAAAGGAATTTAGTCTTTGCCACAAACTCTTGAGTTTCAAATCCGCATATCTTTGCAACCTAATTGTGCCGTTTCAATCTGTGAATTCTAACAGATCTCTATAATTTTAAGTTTAAAATAACAAAGATATACACCATCGGGTTGTAGAAATAAAGGGATTAGAATATTTTTTAGTGTGACAAAGACTAAATTCTTAATATTTTTTGCAGGAAAGCAGATTCTGCACTTCGGAAGCTGAAAACTGCTAATCCTTCTTCAGAGAAAGATGAACTGTAATCTATCCAAACCTGAATGTCCAGACATTGAAACCTGAATATCCAGGCATTGAAACCTGAATATCCAGACATTGAAATCTGAATATCCAGACATTGAAATATGGATATCCAGACAATGAAACCTGAATATCCAGACATTGAAACCTGAATGTCCAGACATTGAAACCTGAATGTCCAGACATCTAAACCTGAATATCCAGACATCTAAACCTGAATATCCAGACATTGAAACCTGAATATTCAGATATTAAAACCTGAATATCCAGACATTCGAACCCGAATATCCAGACGTTGAAACCTTAATATCCAGGCATTGAAACCTCAATATTGAATCAGGAAACCTGAATATTCAGCCTAAAAGCCAGAGTATTGAATATGGAAACCTGAATATTTTGTCTAGAAACCTTAGTATTTAATATGGAAGCCTGAATATTCAGTCTGGAAACCTGAATATCGAGTCCAGAATCCAGGCCAGAGTAAGAAACTTATAAATGTGGATTACTAAAAACTAGTTCAAGCTAATAATAGCTGGAAATATTCACCGTTTACCAATGATATTGCTAAACCCTTGGTGGTTTAGCAATATCATTGGTTAAACAAACTTGTTTGATTTCCAAACCTCAAATTGATTCTTGAAGCACTAAATGGTGAATATGTCCAGCTGTTATTAACTTGAACTAGTTGATAAGGTGGTTTAGCAATATCATTGGTTAATTTTTTAAATTTCCACATCTGATCTAAAAACTAGGAATCTCAAGGTCTAGTGAAATCCCAGATTTGAACCAGAAGTTCTTAAAATGACAAGGCTCAAACTTTATTGTATTTGATAAAGAGCAAGTACCAAATGGCGCTTTAGTTGCCTAGTTTAGTTCAAGGATTTATTCTAAAGGGATTGTTAGCTTTTTTATTTAAATTTCCAAATCTTTATTTTATTCGGATAAATCGTTTTTACTCAAAGTTCTGATCACTTTGACTCTCAGGAGCATCTTTGAGCAGTTACTTGATACATCGCCGATCCCTAAACCTGATGGCATTTTAGTATTTTGAAATATATGAACAATTCTAAAAACAAAACTTTAAAAAGCTTTGCCTCAACGTGTTTAGATTTCAATACACTTTGTGCTTTATAAGTGTTTCAACAACTTGATATAGATTTCCGACCCTCTTAGGGTCCCTCCTAGGGGACCTTCTAGGGTCCTTCCTACCACTGTGATTGTGATTTTAGTCCTTAATATGAACATGTTTTTTCAGGGGGCAGAAGTTCCAAACCTGACACTGACGAAATTCTGAATGTTGGTTATTTTTTAACTTTTTTGTTAGCTTGGGAATCAACTTAACTTATTGCTTATCTAAGCCAAGAATATTTCCGTTGCTCTACCAAGTTCCCCAAATCAAAATTTGTGGCAAATCGGTTAAGAAGTTTATGAGCTATGGTCAGACAGACAAACTGAAATTTGTGGGCGGGTTTTTAAAAGATTTATAATAGTTTAAGTTAAATTTGGCCAAGTTACGGTTTGGAACTTCCCCCCCCCCCCTGCATTTACTTCTAAAGTATTGTTAATGCAATTCTTATTGTTTGTTTTCAAACTTATTTTATAAACTGTATTCATTATTCACCTGTATTGTGTTTCACGTAAAATTGTGTAAAAGCTTATTAAATAGTGTGTTAATGTATTGGATTGCAAAAGTTTCAGATAAGAATGGAAATGAACTTGGACGAAGGTAGGTGGCTGGCTGGGTTTTAAAGGGAGTGTTTACGAAAAAGAGATTGAATCCGAATCAAATGATTACTTTCCTGTTCAAAGTTAATTGATATTTTTAGTTTTCCACTTTTTTCAAAACATTGTGGATAAGACTGATAATTGATCTAACCAATTTCTCCGTTCATGTTTCATGTTCATGTGCATTAAAGGGACTGTACGACGCACGTGTAATTTCAAGTGACTCTCATTCAAAGATGACATTTCCCGATTTACAACGGTACTCTTGAAATCTTTATCTGATAATAACGTGGACGATATTGTCGCTTATCTTGGTTGATTTTCCATGTTTTTCTTATGTGCAGTAGAAATGTGCAATTCACGTAAGTAAATAAAATAATCAGTTTGATGACAACGTGAAACGGGGATTGCCATCCTAGCCTGGAGGGTCACTTGAAATTACGCGTACAGTCCCTTTAAATAAATTTGTATTCAATCGAGAGAAAGGGTATTTATATTTCTGATAAATTCAATTTGAATAAAGAAACCTTTTCAATTATACAGATTCTCAATACAGAATTGAAATGAAGCCTGTCTTCCTGAATATAAGCGTTAGTAAACTCAGATCTGTATTTATTTTATTATGTTTCATTATTTTAATTGACTGTTAGAACTAGACCTCTTTATATATGTTATAAGTTGACCTTTTTATTATTGATCTGCAAGTTAATGGAGAATACGGATACTAAAAGATTCTGCAGACTTTTCCGTTTTCACTAACAGGAAATAAATCTTTGGGGTCATGGTAGGCCCCACACAAAAATCGATTAACATATTTTGGTTCTTTAAAGGTGAAAATGACTGTTGACGTTTTTATGATATTATAGAGGACGTGAGTCAAACTCTAATGAAACGCATAAAATACTTCCAGTAAATATATTTCTTATAACTTATTACTAGAGGGTTAAGAACATGAGTAATTATCGATATCACACGTGTAGATGTTTTCAGTACAATGCCCCGTATCCGTTCTATCTCATTCTGTTGAATCTTGTGGGATTTGTTTAATGGGGCCAGGCATCGTCTTCCACAATATATTAATATTTCCGTCAATTCTCTTAAACATAAATCCGTCATTCACTTCTGGAGGAAAAGAAATAAAGTCATCTTTTAGAGGAAAAAGAAATTCATCAAAGATCTGAGAAAGGTTTGAGGTCTACAGTTATGCATCATCGGACAAACCCCTTGAGTTAGGGGACCCTTAAAATTACGTCTACTGTCCCTTTTTTCAAGGGGTAAGATGGTTCGTGGTATTTTTGACAATTGTGTTGTTTTAATTTAGGTATTATCAAAGAGTTGGCTTTCTGGAGAGCTAGAACTGCAGGAATTAGTTTCTTTTTTCCTCTTCCTATTTCTTAACGCCCCACCCCTCTTCTTTTCATATTGACCACCTCCCCCACCCTTGTTTCTTCCTTTTCCTCATTGTAATCTTCTGTTCTTCTAAATCTTTAGTTTCTCATCAATCTAGCCAGGGAACTGAAGATGTAGCCCTTTATACTAAGACTGGCATGGCGGATTCACTACGGTATCATTTTAACCTTTGATTAAGCTAAAATGAGCTGTCCTGATTTCTCAATCTGATAATTGATATTTGTCAATTGCGATTTTCTGACTTTCGGATTTATGCAGTAGAGCACGAATGAATGAGGATAATTGAAAGAATGTTTAAGGGTACCATTGTGAATCAGGCATGTTTTGCATTTAGAGTTATTTAAAATTATGTCGATAATTTTAAAATAAAAAATTTTGTTTTTGTCACTTTTTGTAAGAAAATGTAAGTTTTGCAGCAATGAAATTTTTTTTGTCACTTTTTGTAAGAAAATAAGTTTTGCAGGCCTTGAATACGAAAATGCTCAGCTTTACTCTCTCATTCATAACATAACAGGGTTAGATTTGAGGTAATAATACACACCTTTTAAAACACAGAGTTTTAGCTATTTTCTTTTTTAATTGCTTAGACTCTTTTTAAAGATGAAGATTTAATTATTCTTGGAAATTTCATTTTTAAAACTTTTAGGTTGACTGCTTCCAAAACAGCAGCTACAGCTTCTTTAACAGCTTCGCTGCCAAGTGGTAGAACTGCTGTAGCTACAAAAACAGCTCCATTGTTGAGCAATAACCAATACAGAGCAGCAAGGAATATTGAAATTTATATAACTAGGCTTTTAGAGCGCTTCGCGCCCATCTTCTGTTTAAATTGTGAACATGTTATTTTTGTTTACATTTTAAAACAAAGAAGAAGAAAATTTGCGGATTCAAAAAAAAAATTCGCGGATTTTCAAGAATTTAAATTTTTTTACGAAGTTAAAAACCTTTAAAACACATTTTTTTCAAATTTTTATCATTCATAAACCTTCCCTGTGGTCACGTGATGTCCCAAAAAAAATTTGGGCCCGATCGGTTCAGCCGTTTTGACGTTTATTGGATACAAACAGACAGACAAGCCAAATTTATATATAGATAAAACAAGACATTCATATATTTGTTCCCATAGCCGGCCAAACGGTTGGATCGAATGGGCTGACTTTTTTTGTGAACACTTAGGGTTGTCCGTAGCATGTCATACGATAAAAAAATTCGATCTGGACATTTATAAATTTTAAATTGTTTGCTGATACAGTTGAAATTCTGCACTGCCGTTTTTTAGCTAGAGAAGCCAACTTGTAAGGGATATTGTTTTGAAATATTTTAGATACGTAGATATTTGTGGCACCGCCGGTTCACAACTATACCGTTAAAACCTTTTTCTGATCATTGAGGAATGAGATATCCTCGCTGGGTTTGCCGAAACTGGACAGTTTTTGCACTGTTGCAGAAACAATGAAGGAAAAAACGATGATATTTTCCTTATTTTCACACTGAAAAAGGTTTAAAGGGAATCGTTGTGAATCACATATGGAACTTGATAAATTGAAGGTCACTCAACACTACAGTCCCTAAACTAGATTTGATCAATTACTTCTAAAGAAGAAGTTTTTTTAAAATTATTTAAAAATTATTCAAATTTCGATATTCCATCATTCTAGAAATTCTGAAACTTCATCATCTTCTTCCTCATCTTTATCCTCTTCCAGTGAAGTAAGTGAAGTTCTCCAGTTTAATCCAGAACTTTGAAAGACATCGAAAGAATTTAAAAAATGTTGTCTTGACAGTTTTTCAATGGCTTTGTATATAAATAATACCTAAATGTCGGTAATTGTTAAAATAAAATAAAATAGTAACCAAATATGCGGGAGCAGTTTTAAAGTTTTAATTTAAAAACTAAATATCTGCAGTATTCCAGTATTAGCACGTTTATGAAAACGACATTTTATAGATTCTTTAGATGTCTCCGAAGTTCTGTGGTAAACTGTAGTAAATTCATCATTTCTTAATATAGTATTTTCTAAATTTAAAACCATGATGAAAGACAAACTTCCGAAAAACAACCCTCTGAAAGACAACCCTCTGAAAGACAACCCTCTGAAAGACGACCCTCTGAAAGACGACCCTCTGAAAGACAACCCTCTGAAATATAACCCTCAGAAAGACAACCCTCTGAAAGACAACCCTCTGAAAGACAACCCTCTGAAAGACAACCCTCTGAAAGACAACTTCTGAAAGACAAACTCCTGAATTGCAAAGCAAACCTATGAAAGAAAACTTCTGAAAGACAAAACTTCTGAAAGACAACCTCCTGAATAACAAACTCTTAAGATACAACCCTCAGAAATATAAACTCTTAATTGTAAATATCCTTAAAAAAAAACCTCAAATCCAAAAAAATAAAACTCTAAAAGAAAAACTTATTTTTGACAAAGTTACGAAAGGCAAACTCCAGAAATATGCTATGGGGCAAATTAACAATTTTCTGGATTCATTCTTTTAAGTTTTTCCTTTTAGAAGTTTGTCTCTAAGAAGCGTGACTTAGCGGTTGCTTTAGTTTAATTTTACTCATCAATATTCTCTTTTATTTACTCGGAAGAGATAAAAGAAAAACTTTTTAATGAAATTCTACCGAATCATTAAAAATAATTTTTTAACAACTAAAACTTGACAGTGTTCATATGTTTAGGATGAATCTGACGAAGAAGAACTTGAGAAGAGAGAATTGAAGGAAGTAAGGAAGAAGAAGCAGACCGAAGACGACATTAAGAAGACACAGCCCAATCACGACATCAAGAAGAAACAGCTAAAAGACGACTTTAAGAAGAAACAGCCAAAAGATGACATTAAGAAGAAACAGGCTGAAGTCGACATTAGGAAGGGAGAAACGGAGGCAGAAGAAGTTGAAAAACAAGAATTGGAAGATTTTCTCCAGTTTATGAGAATATCGGATGAGCACAAGCAAAACAGAAATGATAATGCCAAATCTAACAATGAAGGTAGGTGAAGTTTAATTAAGTCTTTCCGTGTTTTTTCTTTCAAGAAAAAACTTAATCCCTAGAAATCTTGAGAAACATTAACATTTTCTTTGAACAAGTTTAGCTTTGAATTTTGCTTTTCAAGCCACCAGTTTTTCTCCTTGCATAGTATAACTTAAATTTTTGCGAATATTTTTGTTGCTATTGAATATCAATGGATTTCCAAAAAAGCTAAAATTTTACTTTTTTCATTCAAAATTTGTCAATTTTGGCCTGCCGTCATAAGCCATAAATCATAAAGGGTGTAAAGTGTGAAATGCGCATTTGGGCTGTTTTAACTTTTATTGGATACAAACAACAAATTGACGAACCAAATAGATTCCAAATTTATTTTGTTCATTAACATTTGTGAACTGTAAGCGTAATATCAAGTAACCTTCCATGCAAAAATAAGCAATGCCAGAACCACAACGGTACCCTTGAAACCTTTGACTGCTCATCGAGTAGAGAGATCTTTCTGTCGAAACCCGCTCGAATTCCTTTAAATGTGCTTTGTACAGTCTGCCTTAAAACAGCTGATCATATACTTTCGTAAACCTTTCTGAGCAAGGATTATCCTTATTCTTATAGAAGAAAATTGAGTTCCAGTAGACGCAAGGTTACAGTGTACCCTGCGCAAGTATGTTTACACTTGAGGTGTACAGGCACTTAAAACGGTTGAAAGAGTACCGTTGAAAATCTGACATGCCACTCTATGAAAGGAATGTCACAAAAATACATTTACACATGTTTATTTACTTTAAGGTGCATGAGGCTGAAACAACTGCGCAGATGAAATTTGATAAATTTTGTGATAAAACTCGAGCCAAACCCTGGCCTATAATTCCATTTAGAATCAAATAAATATTTTCTAAGAAATCGGATAAAAAAGAGTTGTTGACTGGTGGAAAGATAGTTTGCTTATTTTTTCAGAAAAATGTTTGAAGATGACGAAGATTTTGAAAATCTTGAGTTTGCTGCTGGAATCCTGGAAGAGAATTCAAGGAAAATTCGCAATTTTTTCTTTTCTATAAAATAAAAATTAGAAAGAACTAGAGATTGGCCTGGTTTTTTTTTTACGACCAAAAATTTTTATGTAAATGGGTCTCGTTCAGAAAGAAACAAACAAAATGGATAAATGAAAAAAATATCGTATTTAAAACTTCGAACTAACTTGAAAAAAATTATCGTGTTGTTTTTTACTGAACGAACGATTTTACTGAATGATCGTTCAGTGAGAAAACTAAACGAAATAGATGGAAAATTATCGAAAATTTGAGACCGAACGAAATCAATTTTTTTTAACGATGGAAAAAATGGGTCATTCATTAACGATCAAACCATCAAATCCCGAAAGTGTAAAGCGAAATGTTTCCAAAGATTTTATATTTTAAAAGAAAAATGTGAATGTTTCCACAGAAAAAATCCAGGGTCGCCCTTTAAGCCTATCTTCGAAAATCAGGTCTATTTACAGTGCAATCTTCATTTTCTTTTATTCATGAATTGTCGTTGTAGGTTCCTTAGGCAAATTATTCCGGGGATAAGGGAACAGCCGTTATTAACCTAGATTTCAATCATTATTATCATTATTATCATTATTATCATTATTATCATTATTATCATTATTATCATTATTATCATTTTTATCATTATTATCATTATTATCATTATTATCATTATTATCATTATTATCATTATTATCATTATAATTATTATAATTATTATTATCATTATTCAGATGAAGAATACTTTTAAGGTCGACCTATCCATTTAATATGGTAGTGTACTATACTTTTCATAAGTAATGTACTAATTATTTCAATTATTATTATTATTGATTGTCATTGATTGTTATTTTTACTGTTCTTGTTCTTGTTCTTGTTCTTGCTCTCATTGTCGTTATCGTTGTCGTTGTTGTCGTTGTTGTTGTCGTTATCGTTGTCATTGTCGTCGTTGTCGTTGTCATATTTATTAAATTGTCATTGTCATATTTAATGTTAATAATTTTAATTATATTATTATAATTATTGTTATTTTCATTTTTATCGTTATAGTTTTTATTATTATTACTATCAATATTGTTATCGTTATAGTTTTTATTATTATTACTATCAGTACTGTTATTTAGTTATTGTTATTATCTAGGCGGCAATGTTTGATGACAATGAGCTCTTTGAGCAAAGTATTGATGAAGTTATGTTCAGTCAGATGCTAGATACGAACAAGGAATCATTTTTTAACATTTCATTTCAACATTAACTCAAATCAAATTGTTAAAATCATTTAAAATCAATTAATATCAATATTTTTGAAAATGTTCAAATCATTTCAACACCAATTCAAATCAATTAAAAGTAGTTCAATGTAAATCTATTCAAGTCAATTCAAATCAATTCAAATCAATCGAAATCAAATGAAATCAGTCTAAATCAATTCAAATCAATTCAAATCAAATCATTGAAAGTCATTTTAAATATTTTCAAACCAATTCATACAAATTCAAATGTATACATTAAAATCATTTAAAATTGTCGTTTTATTGTTTTGAGACAAAAAACATATTAATATCCTTCTTTTTCTTTTCAAACAGAAAAATAAGTATATCTTAATCTTTTTCCCAAATAAAGGTAAGAGTATCGTTTTGAATCAGATATGAAAGTAACTTTTTTAATAAAGGGTTTCTTTAAAGTTGTGCACAGTCCCTTTAAACATATTTTACAATTAAAACTGATTTGGTAGCAGAATGTTCAGAATGTGCAGAATGTGCAGAATGTGCAGGGTCCAAAAAAACCTCTTGGATCAGGAAAACCAGATGAAGGAAGAATTGAGTTCAAAAGGTATTTAAATTTTCAAATCCCCAAACAATATTTAAATTTTTAAATCCCTGTCACGCTTTCTGTTTTAAAAATGTTTTTTAATTGGGGGCATTTTTTTTACAATTGGGGGCATTTTTTTAAGTTGGGGGCAAAAAATTATTTTGGGATCGAAAAAATCAGCTATTTTGGGAATTATATTGACCCCTGCCTACCGATCATCCTGAACCCCAGTTAATGCAGTCATTTTACAGACCCCTTGAACCAGCTTCAACATTAAACAGGCCTGGGATAGTCCAGGGGAAAAGGTCTGGAACCAACGTTCCATCTCCACCTAAAGAAGGAAAACGAAAATTCCCTGGTATTGAAACACATACAACATCTCCGCCTAAAGAAGGAAAGCGTAAGTTCCCTGGTCCAGCGGGAATTCTTCCTAAACTAGGTTAGTTTGATCTATGACTTAAACACTATCGGAATAAAATCCTCTTTATTATTATCGTTTACTCTTTGATATTTCTATATTAAAAACATCCCCATCACAATCAAGGAGATATTGAATAGAAGGAGGGGGCAATAGGGTTTCCGTATACTTTGCTGTGACGTTTTTGGACTGCTGAAGAACTAGTTTTTGCGTAACAACAATAATAAAGATTGTAAACAATAACACAAATGATAAACAGACATCTGGCATCTCTGGCGCGTTAGATAAAGATTCACAGTATACTAACTCATGTTTGTTTACATTAGATCGGCTGCCTTTGTTATTGTTGTTAGGCAAAAACTAGTTCTTCAGCAGTCCAAAAACGTCACAGCAAAGTGTACGGAAACACTATCGCCCCCTACTTCTATTCAATATCTCCTTGATCACAATATTGTGGGCCTTTGAGGCACAGCAGGCTACAACAGGGGCCTTTCACTGTAGCTAGGGGATTTATACTTGAAAAAAGTCTTGTATTACAAAACTGGCATAACTTGGCATGTAACAAAATTGTTAAAAATACAAATGTGCTCTAAAGCAAAAATGCACTAAAACAATGTTAGCAAAAATGACAAAAACGTTGTAGTACCTATTAAAAAGCTCTTCTGAGCTGCTTATTCAATAAAAAAATAGAGCTGTTTTCAGCTCCTGGATGTCGGAAAGTAGTTCCTGAAGAGGACCCTGGAGAAAAAGATGAAAAAGAGGAACATGCAGTATCTTCTCAGGATAATGAGGTAAGTCAAGGGTATTCATTGCTTAAAGAACCATCCTTCCCTCAACAATTTGTTCAACCATAACCAAAATACTTGAACAACAGAGAACAGAAGGATCCTCCTTACACAAAGTTTGGTTACAACTTTTTACTAGTGTGTTAAAAGATTAATCACATAATGATCCAATCAAAAAGTTATTTGTTTGTGACAATTAAAATTTATTGGATTTCAAGCATATTTGATAATAAGAAACTTTATTTCTTTTAATGGCAAGGGGAAGGGTTGGACTGGAAATATATTTTCTATGTTATTAATTATTAATCAAATTTGAAAGTTTATTGTTTACATGTACTTAATTACAGTACAGGAATGTTTATTTGGGGATAATACCAAAGTATTGTAAATAACGTTTAATAAGATATATTCAAATCATATATTCCCAAGTAGAGTAAAGGTTACAGAGTCTACTATATGTTAACAACAAAAATGTGATGATTTATTTTCTCTCTTTGCGCTTTTAAATTGATCCTCATAATTCTGAGCTGTTTTAGAAGTAATAAAATTGTTAATATGAATGTACATTTTTAAAGCTTAGAAGAGTTTTAAAAATTTAACAATGCTGATTCCCATGCACAACATACCAGCAATACTGCTTAGGAGGTGGACTTAAGCAGCTGTGTTGTGTGGAGAAAAGCAGTACAGGAGATGGATATGGATAAGAAAGATGTAAGATCATTTTTCAAGTTTTTAAAGTAGTATTTTATTTTACTACAGTCATAACCGGAAAGACCCAGAATAAATTTTCAGTTATTTAGACAACTTTTCACTTACATCTCTAGTAATTTTTAGCGCACAATAAAGACAGACCACATTTTGTAATTGGACTAGAGCTATTTTGTTATTATTGTTTCATTATTCATAATTGTAAAAATAGATTGTAAAGTTGTCTAATTAATTATAAATTAATTATAAATTAATTATAAATTAATTCCGGGTCTTTCTGATTATCAACGTATGCTTTCAGGCCATTAAGAAAACCTTTTCCAGCCTAATTTTTGCTGTTCTTTCTTTCATTGCACAGTTATATATGACTGTGCTATGTATATGCTATATTCTGAAATATTGGACATAATTCAGGAAATTTGGTGTGGTTGGAATATGACTACATTATGTTATTTATCGCAATTCAGGTTTTTTTAAATGTATGCCTGGTAAATTATAAGTTAAGAATTGATTAAATGAATTTGAAGTCAACCTTTTAGTCAAAGAAATGAATAAAAAAAATATATCCTAATAATTAAAAATCTCATAATAATTACAGGGTAATTAATCCATAATACTGATTTATTTATTGAGCTAATTATTCTATAAATATATAATTTGTGTGTTAAATATGTTGTCTTTATTTAATATGTTTTTGTGGTTTTATTGGCAGTCCACTTGAGATGGCCAATTACAGACATTAAGGCTTGGATCAAAATATAGAGGAGATGGACAACTCATGAGGATTGGGACATTTCCATCACATTCATAGTACTTGGCACAGTCAGTGGGGTGTGGGACAAATACGGGTAATCCATCATTGCTGTCTGGGCATACTACATCGAAAATTGCTGAAGTTGTTGTTGGGGCTTTTGTTGTAGTTTCTGGCGATGCTTGGGTTGTAGTTGTCTTGGTCTCTGTTGTTGTTTCCTCTGCAGCTTCAGTTGTAGTTTCTTCTGCAGCCTCTGTTGTAGTTTCTTCTACAGCCTCAGTTGTAGTTTCCTCCCCAGCTTTGGTTGTGGTTTCCTCTGCAGCTTCAGTTGTAGTTTCCTCTGCAGCTTCAGTTGTAGTTTCCTCTGCAGCTTCTGTTGTAGTTTCCTCTGCAGCTTCAGTTGTAGTTTCTTCTACAGCTTCTGTTGTAGTTTCCTCTGCAGCTTTAGTTGTAGTTTCTTCTACAGCTTCAGTTGTAGTTTCCTCTGCAGCTTCAGTAGTAGTTTCTTCTGCAGTCTCAGTTGTAGTTTCCTCTGCAGCTTCAGTTGTAGTTTCCTCTGCAGCTTCAGTTGTACTTTCCTCTGCTGCTTCAGTTGTAGTTTCCTCTGTGGCTTCAGTTGTAGTTTCCTCTGCAGCTTCAGTTGTAGTTTCCTCTGCAGCTTCAGTTGTAGTTTCCTCTGCAGCTTCAGTTGTAGTTTCCTCTGCAGCTTCAGTTGTAGTTTCCTCTGCAGCTTCAGTTGTAGTTTCCTCTGCAGCTTCAGTTGTAGTTTCCTCTGCAGCTTCAGTTGTAGTTTCCTCTGCAGCTTCAGTTGTAGTTTCTTCTGCAGCTGCAGTAGTAGTTTCCTCTACTGCTTCAGTTGTAGTTTCCACTGCTGCTTCTGTAGTAGTTGTTGTTGTTGTACCATGAATACAGTCAACCTCAGATGGCCAGTTACAAACATTTAGATTTGGATCAAAGAAAAGTGGAGGAGGACAAGTAAATAAGAATGGTTTGTCATTATCACATTGGTAGTACTTGGTACAATCTGTAGGGTGGGGAACAAAGACTGGAAATCCATCCTCACTCTCCAGACATACTGCTTCCTTGGCCATTTTCAAACCTGGTCGACAGACCACTGCGGTTGCCAATACACAGCTTACAAGTGCTAGTTCCAGCTTCATGTTGTAGTTTGCTCTTCTATCCTTGAACTAGTAACTGCAGTAAAGCATGTCTTGGTTTTTATTCAAACCCTTATCTTGAAAGTATTTGATATAGGACGTAGGTTCAAGAAATCGCTTGCGTAACATTTATGGACATTATTTCTATAGAATAACTTGAGTAAATATAGTTATACAAGGATGAATTAGAAAGAAAAAAAGAATGCATGGAAGTTTATTTGAAATCATGTATTTACGATAATTTAACCTTTATCTGACCATATTAAGGAATATATCATCGTTTTTCTATCTGAAAAATTGCAGAATTTTGACAATTTCCTTCTTTTTCTCCAGCTGCATCATTTTTACTCTGACAAAGGTTTTAAGTTTACGGTTGGTGAATCAGACATGCCACTCTGAAAGTGGAGGCTGATTTTGTCTAGTTTTTAGCATTGCCAATTCTAGAATGCTTTTTTGTATTTTGTCTAGTTTTTAGCATTGCCAATTCTAGAATGCTTTTTTGTATTTTGTAAGCTTACTTTAGGCAATTTTGAATATTAAGAGGCGGCATATTTTTGAACATTTAAATACATATATCTTAAGCCATAAGCATACTTTAAAACTCTGCTTTAAGTCACACATTTTGGATGAAAATATCCACATTTTATTCTTGATTTTAGTTGAAACTGTAAATAATTAATAGGCCCAATTTTTTTAAGGCTAACAGTGGAATTAATGCTGTTTAAAATAAACTTTTATTCTATTCATACAGTTAAAAAAGTAACCAAATTTACCATTAAAATATGAACAAATTATGATAAATGTTTTGTCTTTTATGATTCAGTACTCTTTCATTTATATGTTTACATTGATTAGTTATTTAGTGTTAATAAAAATTTCCGTTTGCTCAATGTTTATTTGCTTTAGATAAAAGTATGAATTCCTAGTATTTTTGACATAGAAACAATGACTATCTGTTGTTAAATTAGAAATTAATCACGGGAGGAATTCAGTGTTTAAGTTTAAACCATCAACAGGGAATTGGGATATAGATTGTCTGGGCGCTGAAGCCACAGATTCAATAGTTTCACTCACAGGATTGGTACGTACGTAGTACGTACTTTTTAGATGTTTCTGTTGTGGAAACATCTAGAAAGTACGTCGTTATTAGGATTCTCATTCATGTTATCATATTGTTCCAATTGTAGTACTGAAGTACAGAAGGAAAGTGTTAAAGTAGAGAGGTAATTAGGTCTCCTAACAAGTCTCCATCTAGGATAATTGGGGTTTATCCTTGGATATGATGTAAACCGTAAAGGAGCTTTGGCCCTGACTTGATCGAATGACGAGTCGTCTTAGAATAATATAATAACAATGATAACAATAATAATGTTAATATTTTCCTAAATTCCTTTTTAATGTGCTCCCCCTGGTCACTCACTGCAAACCAACATGTGCACGCTCTCATCTGAAAATCAGGCAGTATTTTTCCAATTACTCCTTTCAAACTAAAACTAGAAACAAGCCCGTCGTGTTTTAAAAGGGCTACAAAAAAGTATAAAGACCAATGCGTAGCAACACTTTAAAGTCGAGGCTGTCTAAAAATGTGAAGACAAAGTTTCAGAGTTGTCTATATCTCAGTGTTGTGTATTCTAGCCGTAGATCACACCTCAAAATGAAAAAGCAGGTTTCCCCCCCCCATAAAAAATTTTCCCCATAGAATCAATTTTTCCCCAATTGGGAGGAAAATGATTTTTAATGTGGAAGGAGGTTGAAAATTCAGCCTATCAATAACTATCTTTTTTTATTTAGGAATTTCTTTGGGAAATTCTTTGGGAAATTGGGAAATTAACCTATTTCGGAAATGCACGTAAAGGGAGTGTCGTTGTAATTTCTCAAGTGACACTCCTTTCAAGGAGGGGAATGTACAATTTCCAACAGTACCCTTTAGACCCTTGTTTGAACATTAATGTGGAAAATGTCGTGAGACAACAAATGAAAATGATAAATTTGACAGAGATAAACATAAATTTCTCAATCATTTTTTTATCAGATTTTTAGGAAGGTGCAAAAATGTCGTATAGAAATAATTTGAAATTAGTCTTCACAAAATCTGATGTTTTTGGGACACACTGTATTTTTATGCCTCGTTTCAGGCCCTGCTGCATGAGTATAATACTGCCTGGATCCATGCTAAATCAAGTTCAGGCACATCAAAGAAACTTCCCTTCTTCCTCGCTAAGGTTAGGTTTAGGACCCCACCGGAATTCCGGATTATGTTCGGAAATGATGCGGAAATGTTCCAAAAACACCATTTTTTTATCTCCTCGCCCTCAGCCGGAAATATCCTAAATGTTGTTCAGATTACTAAATAAATGGTGTTTTGGGCAATTTACTCTTAAGTACTAACAACGGGTAAATGTTATTATGCGCTTTTCTTTTAACCCTTTTCAGGCTGGGACCCAGCCATGACGTTATTCAAATATAACTTTAAAAGTATTGATCTGAGGCTCTGTTAATTTTTTTTTACTTTTTTAAATTAAATTTTCAATTGCGGCTCAAAGCGGGGCTTTTAAAACTGACTCCTCAAGCATACTACCTGAATGCCTTATTTTATCTTTACACGACTAAATCTATATTTAGACCTACTTCCGGTCATTGGATCTCGATTTTTTATAGCTTTTTGGAAAGCCTTGAACAATAGAAAGCAGATTGCATAATTTTTTCAAAGAAATTTTTCATAGATTTTTGCACAGATGCCTTTAAAGAGAATTTGCACATTTTTAGTTTTCCTGGAATACAGATTTAGTTGTTGAAAATTTTGCAAATTTATATTTTTGCATATTTGAATTCGCCGTGGTAAGGGCTTTTAAAAATGTATAATTTATCATATTTCGCGGACTTTTTGTGTTTCACATTTTTTGCTCAATAACTTGATAATGCAATAAATATTTAAAATTTTGCAAATTAGCAATTTTTTCAGATTGTTTAAGTAGAGTCCAAGGGCTCCCTGTGATCCCCCCCCTCTCCCTCCCCCCGACTGTTTTGGGTAAATCAGACGTCAGTCTGAATAGGGTTAAAGCTAATTTCCTTCTAGTGTTTATGGCTGTAATTTTCAATATAATGTCATATTTATGATATTCGAGGAACAGCTCCTAGAATTGTATTATTTAATTAACAGTAAAACGCACTTTTTTAAAGTTAAATTTCTTATACACAATGATACCCTTGAAACCTTCATCTGTGCGACAATCATGACAGAGATACCGTATTTTTATTTTCAATAATCCTTTTAGCATGTTCATTTTACGGAGCAGCCACAAATAGAAATTATCAATTTTCAGATAGTAAATGATGGATATTTTCATATTCATGCTCAGACGAAGGTGTTAAAGGTAGCGTTGCAACAGGCTTTTTTTGATAAACTTTTTTTTCAGGTGACCCGCCATGCAGAGATGTCAATGCCCGATCCAAAAGGGTAGCCTTGAAACCTTTATCTGATCAATAATGTAAAAGATTTTGTCATTTTTCTAGGTTTACAATTCTAACAATTCTGATAAAAAAAATTCCAGGAGTAGAAATGCGCAAGTTTTCAAAATTATAAACATTGATATCTAACTCATACTTGATCAGACAAAGCTTTCAAGGGCATTGTTGTGAATCGGCATTGAGATCTTTGCATGGAGACTGGAGAGTCACCTGAAAATTACGCGGTCCCTTTCATAAAGAATCTAAATTTGTTCATTAATCTATGAATTATCTAAGAATAAAAAAGATATAGAAAGTTTTTTAATTTTTGTTTTTTATAATTAGTAAAAGTTAAGATAATTAATTATTAAAAATTAAGATTAAAAGTGTTGATTTGACCAGAATGGATCCATCCTGCTTACTCACAGATCTCCAGGTATCATTATTATTGTTATTATTATTTATTACACCGAAGTCAAAAGATTTTAATTTAGTTTTGAAATGAATTTTTCGTTCCTGATTAACAATTGTGTACGTTAGAAATGTTAAAACGTTCAGTGCATTTAAAAAGTTGCTAACATTTATTAGTTCATTAAAAACATTTTTTTAGTAATCATATTTTTAGCTTTTTGTTTCTGCTCTGTTGGTATAATCTAGTTATATCCAACAAATAACTAGAAATACAAGTGCGCAAACATTTTTTAAATTATTAATTATTGTTTGTTTTTCCTTTACAAATCATGTTTTGACGTCAAACTTATCAAATTCCTTGAAATTTCGGTTTTTCCAGTTTTTATTATACGAATAGTTTCTTAATAAAATGGGTGACTGTTTAATTCAAACTTAGGTCAAAACTTTTGTATTTCAAATATGCTTAAAACTGAGTCCAAATTGAATGAGTTTGAGCCGCGCTCAAATCTGCCAAAAACCGGTTTCAATTAAGCGTCGGCTTAAATCTCGAAACATTGAATACATTTTTAAGGGGAACCAACCAGCTCAAATTCTTTAAATTTGGCCTTTGCAGTATATAAATTTTTAATTTTTTATTAATCAGTATTTTATTTAATTTCTCATTGTACAAGTGTACACTGTGAATTTCGAGTTTAATCTAGTTTAGCTCAATGTTTGGCTTATTCAGTACTTGTACAAACCTTGAATATCTTGAACTGTCAGTCTTCAACATTTAGTTAAATTAATAAAATCTTGACCCTTTCCCTGCTGGCGTACTTGAAAACCAGGATACGTTAGGGGGGGGTTAATTTGCCCCCCCCCCCCTCCTATAAATACCATGTTTAGTGCCCTTATGTGAAAAATGGTACATAATAAATTAGCAAATTTGCAACAAAACATTTCCAGGAATAAGGTTAAACTTTTTGCAAAAAAAATGTCCAAAAAATAATAAAATATATATTTTTGAAAAGCCCACATGCCATTTCAAATATGCAAAATATGCAACATTTTAAAAAACCTGATGTGTATTTAAGAAAAACTAAATGTGTGCCAATTCTTTTGACGGGTTTTATGCAAATAATTTGCAAAAATTTCTTTGCAAAACTTGTACAACCCGTTTCCTTATGTCATAAGGCTTTCCAAAAAGCTAAAAATTATCAAAATCTGACAACTGAAAGCGGGTTAAGACAAAGATTTAGTTTGTTTCAGGAAATGTTAGTCATTCAGGCAGTGTGCCTGAGGACTCGGGCAGTAAGTATAAAAGCCCGGTTTATGACCTAAAGGGAGGTTTAAGGTATTTCAAGAGTCTCAATACTTTAAAATTCTCTTAAATTTAATATATTTAAAAATCTCTTAATCTAAAATCTTTAAAACTCTTAATCTAAAATATTTAAAGCTATCAAATCTTAAGTCTTGAAAACTCTCTTAAATCTAAATCTTTAAGATTCTCTTAAATTTAAAATCTTTAAAGATTCTCTTAAATTTAAAATCTTTAAAACTCTCTTAATCTAAAATATTTAAAACTATCAAATCTTAAGTCTTGAAAACTCTCTTAAATCAAAAATCTTAAAACTTTTATGAATCTAAAATCTTTAAAACTCTCTAAATCTGAAATCTTCAAACTCTCTTAAATCTAAAATCTTTAAAACTATCTTAAATCTGAAACTTTCAAAACTATCCTAACTATGAAATCTTAATAAACTCAATCAAATCTGAAATCTTTAAAATTCTCTTAAATCTGAAGCTTTTAAAACTCTTAAATCTAAAAGTTTTAAAACTCTCTTAAATCTAAAATCTTTACAACTCTCTTAAATCTGAAATCTTTAAAATTCTCTTAAATCTAAAATCTTTAAAACTATCTTAAATCTGAAATTTTCAAAACTATCCTAACTCCGAAATCTTAAAAATCTCACTTAAATCTGAAATCTTTAAAATTCTCTAAAATCTTTAAAACACTTAAATCTGAAATCTTTAAAATTCTCTTAAATCTGAAGCTTTTAAAACTCTTAAATCTAAAAGTTTTAAAACTCTCTTAAATCTGAAATATTTAAAACTCTCTTAAATCTAAAATCTTTAAAACTTAATTCAAAAATCTTCAAATCTTTAGTTGCCTCTTCTTCCTTTAATCCTAATATATCTATTTAGAAAAGTACATTCTTAAAAAAAACGATTATTTAATATTATCCCTTATCTGCGAACTTTGGCCAAAATATAATTGTTCAAATAAAGATCTGCCGTTAAGTCTGATATTTTACTTGATTGTACTTTTAGAAATATTGACACAGTAATCTCGCTACTGCTTAGTCAAGAGCTGAGGCAGAATTTAAAGAATTTGAGACTCGGCTTAAACATGGTTGGTTCCACTTAAAAGTGTTTCGAGATTTGAGCTGGGGCTTTTTTGGGGCCGGTTTTTGGCGGTTCAGCACGCGGTCAGTCTCAGTAGTTAAAAGGGACTGTCACTGTAACTTTAGGTGATTTTCTATCTAGAAAGAGCCATGTCCGATTTAGAAGGGTAACTTCCCCCCCCCCCTGTTTGCATGTTGTTAGGGATTGGTACACTGCACACACTCCAAAGGCCCATTCTTGCATTCTCTGAATTCATGCCTTTGTTTTATCTTTGTTTAATTCTATGTTTATTTAAAAGTATTAAGTGCAACATTATTTTAACATGAGGAGGATGAACATGAACAAATATACACTTTTCGGTCATATTTAAAGGGACTGTAAGCCAAATTTCAAGTCACTCTACATTCAAAGATGGCAATGCCCGATTCACAACGTTAATCGTGAATTCTGATCTAATAAATAATGTGGAAATGTCTTATTTTCTAATAATTTCTTTATGTTTTCTTAATGGCAATTAAAATATTTTTTAACATTAAATATCTACAGAAAAGAAAATTGAAATTTGGTTTTTTTGGTGAAAGAAATTATCAATACTATAGGAAATATTCATGAGATAAACCAAAACAAACTTTTAAAAATGAAGGCGGGGAACCTTTCTTACCCGAATTAAGAGTTTACGGAACGATTTTTCCTATTTTTTATTGAATAATCGTTCCGTAAACTTTGTTCAACATGTCACATCGGTAAAGATTCCGCCCTTTTTTTTAAGTTTTTAAAGCTTCAGGAATGGTTCCGTTAGGCCTTTACGGATTCAAATTGACATGGAAAAAAATTGAACTCCAGAATCCGGGATCCGCATAAAAATAAAATGGATTGTAATTACTGAGACTCTTATTGTGCAGGGCACTGTTTGCGGAAGTATTCATAGACAAGTGATAGAGAAGTATGGAGACTATATTCATTCCCAGGCTGTACTTGTTCTTCAGGAAATCAATCATTTTTTCTATTTATGAAAAAATTGTTATTCTTGATGTGATAGCTTCCTGAACTGAACTCAACTGAACTGAACTGAACTGAACTCAACTCAACTCAACTCAACTCAACTCAACTCAACTCAACTCAACTCAACTCAACTCAACTCAACTCAACTCAACTGAATCTTGCTAAAAAAAATGTTTTTGGTCATCCTTAAAGCTATAAAAGTTTTTTGCCTGTAAATTAGGTTTGGCAGTAACATTATTTATTTACATATACATTTGTTTTTATCCTATTCCGTTATTTATAACTAGTGTTCTGTTCGTTTTTTGTCTGTCATTCAGTGTAAAATAATACTCCGAGAAATATTTATATTTTTAAAAAATATGTAAAAACTTCCGAGGAGCTGGTTCCCGTATTACATCTCTTTTCTTACCACTGTACAGTATACAGTGCATGCAGGATGGAAGTAGGACTGCCCTAGAAATCTGATTTGATTTAACACTCTTCTTTAAAATATATTTTTCTGAAAAAAATCCGTAAAATTGAGTTTTTTTTCCACCCTCAAAAAAAATCAGTGAAAAGGAGGATAAAAAATTCAAAATAAATAAGACCGGAGTTGTCGGGCATAGTTTCATTTTAAGGTTAAATCTAGCTGCAAGGGTTCACATCATCTATAACGGAAAATTTTTTTAAATATTTACAATCTTCGCATTCCAAATAAAAGCCTTGGACATCAAGTTAAAAAAAACTTCCAAAATAAAAAGCTTAAATTTACACAACCTGCTTTTAGGTTAATTGATCTAATTTTGAAACACCCTGCACCAGTGCACTGTATATATTCTAAAGAATTACCCAAATATTGGGGAAATGATTTTGAAAATTTTTTATACTATTTACTCAAAATTTACTGAATTTTTTCCCCCACTTCAGCGACGAAAACTCTTAAAAAAATTATCCAAGATTCCCAATTTATGGGGGGTTAAATGAGTAAGGTTATAATTGATTTGCCTTGAAGGACGTAGCTGTTCTGATTACTCCAAAAACTTATTATGTGATGATAACTTTAAACAATATTCTCGCTATATACAGTCCTAAACAGGTACGACATTTTATTTGCTGTAAACAGACCCCCCTGGAACATAAAGAAAAAGATCAACCTAATAAAATAAGCTACAGTCCTAATCAGAAAGACCTGGAATTAATTTACAACTAACCAGACGTTACATTGTAGTTTTACAAATATGATTGATGAAACGATAATCACAAAATAGCCATAGCCCTGCCATTAATGTTGCTTGCTTTTTTGAGCATTTGAAATTGCCAGAGAGATATATATGTAAAGTCGTCTGATGAACTGGCAATTATTTCCGGGTCTTCTTGGTTATGACTGTATAATATATGTAATGAGGTTTAGTGCTGCTGGGTATGAAAAACGTGTGCCTTTTTAGACACGTTCTACTCTATAGTTTACTGTATACGCCACAAACCTTGTTCCTGAGCAGTAAATTTTCATCTTTTGATTTGAACCCTTTTTAAAGTTACCCACCCTCATAAGCTAATACTGTATGTGCAGAGTTACTCACAAAGAATAAGACTGTAAAGACGATCTGAAATATGAAGGCCAAAGGTTAATAAAATATTCTGCTCTGAAAATAATCTTTTATTGTAAATTTAATGATTGTACAAAAAAAAATAAACAAGTTTAGAATTGCAGGGATTCTTGAATATAATGTATTAAGGAACCAGATTGTAAACATTTAGTATACTCGTCTTTGTAGTATCTTCCTTTGTGAGTAACCCTGTAGATTGTATGTCGTCTAAAGAATATTTACGTATAGGCGAAGTAAAATTAAATGGACTGTGAGAATAATTTCAAGTTAACCCCAATGCCAAGATAGCAATTCCCGATTTACAACGGTACCCTTGAAACCTTGATCTCTTAAAAAATGTGGAAGATAACATCGTTTATCGTGTTTAATACTGATAATTTCTCCATTATTTCTTGTAGCAGGAAATGCGCAAGTCACTTCTGCAGAGAAACCACAAAAGAAAATAAATAGTTTAAATAAACAAAAATCTGAATACATAATTCATACTTTATCATGACAAAGCTTTCAAGGCTACCGTTGTAAATTGGGTATGGCTTTCATTGCATGAGGGGTCAATTGCGCGTATAGTCTCATTTAAAAACTCAATTCTTTCCAGGTAAAGCATGTATGTCGTCTTACTAAACTGGAATTAGAGAAGGCAGCTTCTGAGCATCAACAATTAAGACAGGTGTGATCATCTAATGTATCAATTAAATTTCTAAAATTTTCAATTTTTAACCAAAAAATTTGGTTTCAGTAATGCTTCAATTTTCTTGATTGACATTGATAGATAAGTTTCTGGCAACATATTTGATATTTTTATTTGATTAAGGCAGAAATAAGCATTATTTTTTTATATCTATGTTCCATAGAATTATTCTGTTGGGGAAAATGAAATGCTTGTGTTCATGACAAAGTTCCTTGCTTGTACTTTTTCCTCAGTCGAAAATTTTCAATACGCAACATGTTTCATAAAAATACGCAATACAATGATTTGAAATATTTCAGCTCCAACTGGAGGAGATTCTGAAGGATGTGGAGGGAGGCGTGCCTGAAGTGCCTAGAGTGCCTATAGGAGCGCCAATAGGAGCGCCAGGAGGAGGGGTTGAACTGGAGAAAGCAGTGACTCAAGTTGGAGAACAATTAAGTACATATAACAGGTAAAATATTGGTAACATCTTAGAAAATGTCGTCTGGAGCGCCCCCCCCCCCATAGTTCAAAAAACAGCATTCTATCTTAATCTTTATTTATTTATAACAAAGAGCCCCAATTGTGGATTCATTTGGTTTGTTGCACTGTCTCGTTTTGCCTTATAGTCTGTCACACGAAACTAAGCTAGTGGGGTAGGTTAAATAGGCTTATGAAAACCGAGCCGGCATAGAATAGGGTGCGGCCGTTACTTGCCGCGCGTACCTTTGGCCTGTACAAGGCGTCGTCGGGCCGGTTCGAATTCAAATTGACCCTAGTCCACTGTGCTGTATGTATGTCTGTACGGTGTACAGCTTGGTCTAACTGCTTTAAAGTCTAAAAGTAAACTGGAGTTTATTTTGAAATCATCACGTGGGAGGGATGAGGTCCAAATTTCTCAAATATATTCCGACCTAAAACAGAATATTATGAGAATAAAATTTGAAAATGAGAAAAATAACATCGAGAAATTAAAAAAAAAAACACGAGTTTGTAGTAGAAGAAATTTTGTTTAGAAGTTCGAACATCAGCTCTAATTCTTCATTAATTGGATTGCAAAGAAGAGCCAACCCTCCAGTATCCTCAGCTCAATCTGGTTTATCCCATCTCAATACTGGCTCAGCTACTTCATTTCAGCTCAATTTATCCGGTTACAACTCAAACTTAAATTCATCAGTTCACAGCTCAAACTTAGATTTATCAGTTCACAATTCAAACTCATTTAATCATAAATCATTAAATCAGGAACACTCAGATAGACATAAACTCATTTCACTTCCTCGCCCTTCAAACACTTCACTTCCTCGCGCTTCCAACACTTCACTTCCCCGCCCTTCAAACACCTCACTTCCCCGACCTTCAAACACTTCACTTCCTCGTGCTTCCAACACTTCACTTCCCTGCCCTTCAAACACTTCACTTCCTCGCGCTTCCAACACCTCACTTCCTCGACCTTCAAACGCTTCTCTTTCCCGCGCTTCGAACACTTCACTTCCCAGCTCTTCACACACTTCTCTTCCTTTGAATGTCAGCTCTCCGAATCTGACAATGCCTCCCAGTGATCAGGAGACCAGTATTGTCAGAGAAGGAGAAGAGATTGGGAACGTGTCCCAACCTAGAACAGGTAAAGAGTGGTATAGAGTGGGACTCATAAAATAGATAGATCATCAAAGTACATAATTTTACATTGATATAATTTTTAATCAAACACTTTAATAACGGGATGGTATACGAAATTTATGATGAATATTGAAAAAAAAATATATGTGTCTGTGTGCAGTGTACACTGCACAATTGCTGTGTTTCATGGATTATTTAAAATCTCTAGTTTAACAGTGGGCTTCATATTCCACAGTATTATGGTTCCCTCTGTATATTTTCAATTAATTAAAACCTGTTTATTCTGTTTTCAAAGGTTAGTTTTCTCATGAGATCGTTTGATTTAACTCTATGATCCATGCATACCCCGGAAGGAGGCAGAGAGTTGCAGGAAGGGGGTTGATACCTTATAGCATTTGAGTTATTGGGGAGTCATGATAGATAGATAGGTTGATAGATCATGTAAAATCTAGCTTTAATTAATAATTCTTAAATTCTTCTTGTGATGTTTGTTGTTTTCTTAGTCTATCCGGTGATTTTAACGGGAGTTTTGACGTCATTTCAAACAACTCTTCAGTTAGTGTCACATGTCCGATTCACAACGTTACCCTTAAAAGATTTGTATGATAAACAATGAATTTTTAAAAAATTTAATTTTATTGTTTTTAATTTCAGTATCTCTGTGAAATTAACTTAAAGGTGCGTGAAACTACCCCTTCCTCCAGCTTTTAGAGAATGATTGTTACTCATTTGAATTGATATGGAATCAGTTTAATTTAATCAAAAGTTCCCTTTTATATGGTTAAATAGGGTTTTTGGTTCTTTTATCAGAAAAATATGTTTTCTCTAGAACACGAGGAATATTGACTGTAAAATGCTTTTCCAAAGAATAATTATTTCTTACTTCCTAAAAAACTATTTTTACGGGAAAGGTGTTGGAAAAATATCTTTCTTTTAGGTTCACCAACTACAGATATATTCCTAAGGCCAGCTCCTCCTAGTGCAAAGGTAATTTTATACAGGGTTATCCACAAAAACAGCGACTAGAGAAACGACTGTACAGAATTTATACTTTCTGTGTCCTTGTACTCAGGATTCCCTGCAGCGATAAACTTCTTTTTTCTTTTCCAAATTATTAAATAAACCATTTAAAAACTTCATTTAAGGCAGAAGGTTTGATTTAAACTTCTTATCGTCATATTTGTAGAGTCGTGTTTACAGACTCATCCTTTGTGGGTAACCTTGTATTTCTTTAAAATCTTAATTATTAGAATAGGATGATATTTGCAATTTTTGTTACATAATAATCCTGCTGTTACTGCTGAACTACCATTATAATTCACGGGATAAGCAACTTTTTGTTGAAGCAATAAATAGCGAGACGTATATAAACTAGGTAAACCTAGTTATACTACTTCTTGCTTTAACATCTGTTTATTGTTTTAGAAAGGAAAGTTTGTGTTCAAACCATCTGGAGGGAGTTCACAGTCATCTCAGTCAACTTCACAGTCAATTATGGCGCCAAGTCCAACAGTTTTGGCGGGAAAACCTCCTGGCGCTGATGCCGCAAGTAAATTCAAAGAATCTCCTGCTCCCAGTACGGTACAAAAAAGCGGATGGGGCCATATAACCGTGCCTGTACGGGGGACCAGGCTCTCCAAACCAGCAGACAACCAGACTATAAGCTCGTCACAGGTTCGCATTTTTATTTTATTTTTTCAACCATATTCTACTAATAACTAACAAGTAAAAATACAAAGAGAAAAAAGAATGTAAAAGAGATTTCATATTTGCACTTGAGATACATTCAAAATCCACTTTTCTTTAAATTTTAAAGAATCAAGCAACATTGTCAGGGGTTTGGTTTTGCCCCAGACATTCTTTAAGGGAACTATATTTTGTAGCATTATTTCAATGAACTAAAATGGTGATGAGTACATTTACCAAAATAGTTTTTTACGCACAAAGGATGTGACTGTTACGATATGAGCTCAATAGCTCGGAATAGGGATAGTTCCATTGCTGTAACCTCTTCAGTTCTCATACTAACCCAGAGCTAAGCTCAGATTGCAAGTAGTCGGGCCTATAAACATGACAGCTCATCAGCTCTTTTGTATATAGCTATAGGTCAGACAGAAAGTGGGGCGGATGATAAGTCACCTCTTGTTTAAAGTATTATGATAGTTGTTCGTTTAAAGATGTCATCCAGAAATCATGCTTTCAACGCGTGGAAAAAAAACCAGCCGCCGTTAAACTCTCTATTTAAAACTCAGGCCAATTCAGGCCAATAGGCTTTTATACACAAAGGAGATTTAACCCGTCATATGAGGCGGAGGAAAGGCGGAGAGTTTGCCAGAGAGCTCCGGCTTCAAATCATTAGTATCAAACATTATCTGTTCTTTTTTATGCTGTAAATGCATTTTTGTCTATACTCTGTAGACTTATTCACGTCAGTTTCAGGCTTTACATTTTCTTTACTTTTGACCATTTTTAAATGGTAACAGTGACTTGAATGACCACCTGACACTAAGAAACAAATATAGTAACTGCTGCAAGAAACCATTAATGTAATTTATGCACAATCGTCTCTGAAGTCTCACCCTTGAAACCCTTATATTCATAATAAAGATAATTTAACGATATTTAAGATATTAAAGTATTTTCTTCAAGAATTTCTGGAGAAAAATGTATCTTTATCTAAACGTGATTTCCTTGGAACCATTCAGTAAAGTGTGGCATCGTCGATTCACAAAGGTTATATCCTTAAAATCTTTATCTTTGCAACAATGGGAAGGATATCGACGTTTTTCTTAATTAAAAATATGGACTTATGTTACGTTCTTCGTTTCTGCAAGTCATTTTTATAGAGAAATCATTAACAAGAAATTGTCAATTGTTGACTAGTAAAACAAGAATGTTTTCATAATTTGTGTCTAGACTAACGTTGTAAGAGTAACTTTGTGAATTGGGCGTTTGCACTTCAAAAATAATGTTTCATGTGTAATATTTTTTTGTTTTCAGGCTCTGATAGACGATCTAATCAGTGATTTGGACGACGACATTTTTTCTGGTTTTTGAAAATATTTTTGTAATATTGTTCAGTATCTACTCTAAATTTGTGCATATTCATTGTTAAAATATGTTCTATATTCTTTAGATATTTATTTTTATATCGGATATTGTCTAAATACAGAATGTAAACTGTCAAATATTTCTTGTAGAACTAGAAACGAGGTTTTGAATTTGATGTTGTAAAAATTAGTTTAAACCATTTTCGAAGCAAAAATCAGCAATAAAAAAGTTAGAAATCATTCGAATATTTGCATTTAATTGTGGGGTTTTTATTAAAAAAAAAACGTTGGAATGGACAAAATATGACCCACGTTATCTTCCACAATATTGATCAAAATAAGGTGTCAAGGGTGAATCAGCCATCACTTTATCAAATAGTGGCCCATTTGAAGCCTGTTTAGTTTAAAACCAAGATAAATCAAGGTAAATCAAGGTAAATCAAGATAAATCAAGGTAAATCAAGGTAAATCAAGATAAATCAAGATAAATCTATTTAAATCAAAGAGCTATATAAATCAATCTAAATTCAAGCTAAATCAAGAAACTAAAATTTTAACTTTAAGGTACAATAGGATAATTTGATTTTATGAAATTTCAGTTAATAAAGCATGTCTTATTTTTTAAAATCTTTAATATGGCACAGTGGTTTGGGAGTTGCGCTTCGGAACATATCCAAATTGATCCAGTGGGTCCAGTGCTCAAGGGAGCACTGGACCCAAGAAAGGTTCATGCCAACAAAACCAGTTGGCGTGATCCATAGTAATGGAGCCAGTGCTCCCTGTTTTACAAAGGAAAATTTTTTTTAATCGTATTACCAAGGTGAAATGTTGGATGTGCATCAGCCTTGCCACTGGGCTGCTATACACAGTATTCATGAATTATTTTTTATTTTACTTTATTTTCAAAGCTAAATATGTTTGTAAATTAACAAGTTTCAATTGTATTCTATCCTATTATAAAACTTGGTAACTAACCACCACTACACTAGGATAATCATTTTAGGTATTTTATCCAATAGTTCAAAGAAGGTTTTTTTTTGGGAGAATTTTTCTTGCCTGGTTCATTGGATCCATAATTTACCAGATTCTTAATTCAAATAGAACTGGGATGTATGTGCATTGTGTATTGCAGTAACCCGTCCATAGGCTGATGATAGAGGATTCTTCTGAGGCCTTCTACGAAACTAGAACCTAACCATTTTAAAACTAAAAAATTTTCACAATTTGTTTCAAAAAGAGAGTGGACTGCACTTGTAAAAAGTATCTTCTAAACCAAGTACAGAAACATGACAAAACCAAGACCACTTGGAAAGTATGAAAGTATGAAAAAGATGAAAAACTTGTTTTTTTATGACAATTTTATTCATAACTGATAAGAGAATACTTTGTGGTTTGTAACAGCTGACATTTAAAATTCTTTTAACTTCTTTTGTTAATTGTCAATTTTTTGGTCTGCCCTAGTGAACGATCCTATCAATTTTGTACATTACCAAATTAGTATTTATTTAGAATTATTTAGGGTTAGTTTGTTAAGACACTTTCTGGGCCGAGCGCTGCGGCTAGGATGGGCTAGGGGGCCGAGCCCTGCGGCCACGGGTTAGGTTGGTTAAGACACCCTCTGGGCCGAGCGCTGCGGCCACAGGTTAGGTTAAGTTGAGACACTTTCTGTAAGATCCATGTAAAAAATTGATAAGAGGGGGGGGCCTGGGGGGTCCAAAAATCGTTCTCTAGGAATATACCCAATTTTTTTTACTCGAACTTAATTAGTATATTAGAAAATTAATGGAAGGGTAAAGAACACACTTCACTGTACTACAGTGTACACATGTACATTGTTCATACAGGGTTACCCGCGAAAAATGGATGTTTACAATCATGTAAAAAAGCAAGGAGGGGGCAAAAAGGTTTCCATACACTTTGCTGTGACGTTTTTGGACTGCTGAAGAACTAATTTTTGCGTAAAAACAATAACAAAGGCAGCGGATCTAATGTAAACAAACATGAGTTGGTATACGGTGAATCTTCATCTAACGCCAGAGATGCGCCAGATGTCTGTTTATCATTTGTGTTATTGTTTACAATCTTTATTATTGTTGTTACGCAAAAACTAGTTCTTCAGCAGTCCTAAAACGTCACAGCAAAGTGTACGGAAACCTTATCCTTCTATTCAATTCTCCTTGGAAAAAAGGGGCTTGATATCAAAAACATCCCTGGCTGTATTCAATAAGCAGATGCATTGAAGAAAAGTCCTTTTTATGAATTGACGTCTCAGCCTTGACCTCATTTTCCCAAGACTTATGACTTTTTTTCTTGGTTTTTATTTTCTTCGATATTATTTTCTTCCTGTGATCTTATTTCCTATTCCAATTTTAGAAAAAAAAGTCCCAGGAACGTAAAACTCATTACTTTCTCTCTTGTGACAATTTGTCCTAGGACTTCAGAAAATTTGAAATTTTTTATCAAAACTTGTATTTCCAGGTTTTTTTTCTGAAACTTTTTTCCTGTGACTTTCTTACGTAGATTCGATTCAAATGGTTTATATGGTGAGTCTAAAATTACGAGAAATTGAAATTTATCAAATAAAGTGTAATTTGAAAAAAGTTTATTATGAAAAACAAAAAATAAAAAGAAATCTCCTATGGCCAACTATGAAAGTAGAACATCTTTATTTTAAAAAAATTATGCGAAATTGGAATACCTTAATTAATAATAATCGAAGTACCTTATTTAGTAATACATTTCCCTCGATATAAAAACCCATTTTAGACGAAACTTATGAACTTTTCTAACTTTAAAAAAAATGAAATTAAATGCTAGAAAACTCATTTTTATTAATGAAAATGTTTTCAAAAACTATCGTTTTTTTAAGAAAACAATCATATCATTGTTCCGTTTTTTGTCTTTAAAACTTCAATTCGTTCTTTGTAAACCATCTTTTTTTAAAACAACACCATTGTTGTTAGACAAAGCAAAAAACGGAACAAAAAATTTTCGTTTTTTAGATCGTTTTTCAAAACGATTGACAAGCCTTTTTTATCACAATAAAAAAATTTAATTTTGGGTAAACCAGACTTCATTCAGAATAGGGATAAACAAGATAAGAATGTTTATTACTATTGAATTCAAAATTTGCTTGTCACACTTCAAAGGTGAATGAAAGATATAAATGAAGCCAGAGACAAGAATTTTTCTTTAAAAGATCGATTATATTGATCGCAGGACCTCAATATCTACTCTGGGCCCTTTGAGGCTCAATGCTTGATCCCTGGAATAAACTTAACCCTGCAGGGTATAAGCAATAGCAAAGAGATATTAAATAAAATAAAATCTACAGAAGATCCCTGAAATTTACAATACAAAACTTCTGAATTTTGAATTTATCAAAAAAGTCTTGTGGCTTGACAATATGGGTCCAAAAGTTATAGATAATTTAATCTACAAGGGTTTGCATCATTATTCTCCAACTGTTGAATGATCCAGTCCATGCAGATACTAACACTTTGATAAATATCAGGTTTACGAACATCTTTATCCTCACAGCCACATCGACAGGGTATCGGAAGCCTCCATTCGCCTGGCATAAGAGCACTCGTTATTCCAACTGTCATGACATATCATCTTTTTAAATTTCAGGTTGATGGCAAGTGTAGCCATTCCTCCCCCCCCCCCACTATAATACCTTAGCCGTGTAACTCGAACCCTATCCCCCCTGGCCCGGCCAACCTCGCCCTAGCTGCCCTGACCCATTGTTTCTTCTGCTAACCGACCCCTGCACTACCTAGAATAACAGAAAAGGGAGTTAAAATCTCCGGGAAAGAGATTTTGGCTAGGATACTTATCAGTTCTAAACCAGCCCCGTGCAAGAGAGAAGAAAATTCTATCAACTCCCCACGGTGCAGTGGTAGGACAGACAATCTAAGAAGCAGGCATCTCAGGAATAGAAACTGCAGCAGGCATCTAAGGAATAGAAACTGCAGCAGGCATCTAAGGAATAGAAACTGCAGCAGGCATCTAAGGAATAGAAACTGCAGCAGGCATCTAAGGAATAGAAACTGCAGCAGGCATCTAAGGAATAGAAACTGCAGCAGGCATCTCAGGAATAGAAACTGCAGCAGGCATCTAAGGAATAGAAACTGCAGCAGGCATCT
>NW_019397124.1:157554-183599 GCF_000591075.1 Eurytemora carolleeae
CCGACCTAAAAATATTGCTCATCCGACCTAAAAATATTGCTCATCCGACCTAAAAATATTGCTCAACCGACCTAAAAAATATTGCTCAACCGACCTAAAATGAATGCTTATCTAACCTAAAATTGTTGCTTTAACCAACCTAAAATATATTAATAACCGACCTAAATATATTTCCAATCTTTAGGTCAGTTTGGGACATTTCGCTAATCGAACCTACAGATTTTTAGGTCGGAAAAACGTTAGGTCAGAAAAACGTTAGGTTCGTTTCCTCTAGGTTCGATGAGCGGGTACCGTTTAGGTAACATATTTCCTATTATGCTATTAATAGAAATGTTCAACTATTTGATAACTACTAGAATATTGATACCCCTATAGTGGGGAATACTTTGGAATTTAACACATGCATTCAACAAAATGTATTAATGATAAGAGGAATGTAGGGCTGGTGGTTAATAAATCTTTAATAAAGAATGATTGTCATGCCTTGAACAAACTTGCTGCCCATCTTTATAGTAGATGGACCTCCGGAGTTTCCAGGACATATTCCTCCATTTATAGGCTGTAGACACATCATAGAAGGGTTTTCAATGGATATATTACTTAAATAAATACAGTGTTTCATTTTTTTGTTTTTTATTTAAAACCATGTAGTGAGTTAGTTAAAATTTACCTTTTAAGCAGAAAATTATATGAAATTTGATGTTGTTTGATTTTTTTTTGGCATTCCTCCTTGGATAACCAGTATGATTTAGCTTCTTTTAGCTTGTCAGTCAAATAAGAAAACCCCACGCTTGGGAGTTTCTTCAAAAAAAATACATTATACATTAGAAATAATATAATCACGTTAGAACGGATGGATAAGTACTAATAGCTTCGAGTTCTTGCTACAAACTTTGAATTCTGTTAGATTATGTGGACTCAGCTTAAAATATCATAAGTTTACAGAAATTTGAGTTTGTGCAAGAACTTTCTTTTGAAGTAGCTAATACCCACCTTTGTATAGTGGTACATCCAGTTCCAATTTTTGTTGCAATTAGAACAGTGATCTTTTAATTCTTTTACTTCTGTATCATTGGGAGCTAAGAGCACTTCCTTAAATATTGCCTCAGCATTTTCAATTATATAGAGTAAAATTCTTGATTTTTCTGCAGATTCTGCAATTTTTTCTTCTATTTTAGGTCGTAGCAGATTTGTCATTTCTAATGTTAGAGCATTCTTACTCTCATTGCTTATGGCAGGGTTCAGGAAGTTCATTTTTTGATCATAGACCTTTCCAAAATTTGGGTAAATCTCTTCAAACCTGAAAAACAGTTTTTTCAGCAACTCTTCTTCTTTCTTGGAACCAACCATGCCACGAAGGGATGAAAACAATTCCATTAGATCCATCTGAGGTTCGGTGATTATATTGCTATCAGTCAGTAATTTACTTAAGTCTTCATCTATCCCCCAGCCTAGTGTTAGAGCCTCTTCTTTTTCATTTAAAACAGTGTCCTTCTATATTTAACCAATAATGTTATTATTGTTGCTAGCTTAGCCAGTGCTCTGCTATGAATAGGGAATTACAGGAGACGCAAGTTCCAAACCGTGCTTGTGTTCCAAACCTGACACTGACTGTCAGGTTTTAGCAGAAATATTATGACAAACGTTTTAGTAACTCTTCCTGTGCACTGAGTGCAAATATCATTTAAAGAAACTTTTTCCAACATATTCTTAAGCACAACAAGATCTAAAAAGAATAATGTTTACTTTCTTTCTAAAATTAAAACTTTGAGCCGTCATCATTTTCAGTAAAACCATTTTCCGGATTTTCGAAACAATTCAAGGTTATCCATTTCCGCACAAATCATGAATTTGAATCTTGGGGGCACTTTGGAACATAAACCAACTTTCGCAACAATCCATAGTTGGAGAATATTAATCAATTTAGATCAAACCACACTTTCATAATTTACAGATTAGTTTAAATTACTAAAAATATTTGTATCTTCTTAATTATTCTAAAGTTTGTTTCTACATACTAAATTGTGTAAATGTTTGAAAAGTATATTTACAAGTGTTTTATAATTCCTTTTTTATAATTTTTATAAAATAAAATGGTAGTAGGCATAGTTAATAATTTCAAATATTTATCTTTTTTCTCCTTTCTCCATCTGCACATGTGCAGGTTTTTTTTCCTCCTTTTGACCATCCATTTGGGCGCTGCTGTTGAAATAATGTTTATGTGTCTCTGTCTTTGAGCCATTAAGACAGTGCACGTTCACCCTCTCATTGTATAGATGTTCCACTCTCCGTTTTTTTGTCTGTTTTGCTTAATGGAAATGCAGCCTCAGCTCCACATTCTTTAATCTTTATACTTGCATGTAATAGGTCTTTACTTCTAGCACGTTAAGTTATTTAGTTGCTATTCAAAAAAGAATAATCAACTCACAAGTGACCCGCTTAGAGGTAATTTTGCTGTAGGATCCACCAGTGAAATGTCCTCAAGTCTCATTTCGTTGCTTGTGAAAAGGTTAAATGGTAGGTAGAGGAGAGTAGAGATGAGGGTAAGGCATGAGGAGTACTGTATCAGGATTGTTTTGTTTAAAAACAGTCCATTAGTCCACATGTTATACTTTTACTCAGTCCAGCAGAATTTCTTAGGCAGTATCGCATGTAGTGTGAACCGCTAAAGAATGCTGAGTTGTTCCTTTTTATCACCTGTGGAGCAGGGCCTTTCCAGAAAGGGCTCCAATTGCTAAGTGGAGTGGGTTTAAAACAGGATTAGTACTTGTTGGCATAAAGTCAAATAAATAATGGACAATAACGGATCACTATTCGGAACTTTATTGAAATAAAACAAAGAAAGTAAAATAAAGTTTATAAATAGTTTTCCTTAGAGGGATAGAAAATGGTTAGACAGAAATTAGGATTATTGATTAAGAAACTAACAGGGAACAGCTGGAGCTTCATGTTGACTGCATGCAGGTTCTTGGCATCTTGACAGCAGTTTCGCTCCTATCTAGGCTTTGGTGTCAGGGATTAATTGGGTTACTAGTTATTTTGGCTTGTACCCTGACATTTTATTGGCTTCGACATTAGCATCATCCACTGAAAGGGCTGGGATCTGTGGCTGATTCATGAAGGAGTTGGGCATCCCTTTAAGGCCGGAGGTGTTTACGTCACGGCATATCTATTCCAAATGCAGCCCCCTCCCCAGTAGGCGGAGGAAGGGGGTGTTGGAACGTGGATCCCACATTTATTTGTCTTGAAAATATTGCGCGGTCCACTGCGCATCACAAGCTTTCTCAAGCTTCATAAAGGATTGTCTTCAAAGATGAATTTGTTTGACAATACTACCTCTATGTTATTCCTATTTCTTGACTTAGAACCCCGGCTGTGGGTACTGCAGTTAAGAAAGGAGGCTCGCTTATTGAACACAGGGTTCAGGGCCGCTTGGTCTTCCCTCCCTACTATATGTAAACACATTTCCCAGGGTCCACTGCAAATAGTGCTTGAAAAGTGAAATCAGTGAAATATTTGTCTCAAAATCTTGGCTTTGATTGGGTTTCCAATATGCACTTTCCCAATAATAGTGAAAAACCTGCTCTGTAGCTGATAATTTATCTGTACAAATTAAAAATTAATTTTTTTGCATGCAACAACAAGAATTGTATTGGTAGGACAAAAAAAAACTATTTTCCAGCGTCTCTATTGTTATGGATATCAGAAGAAAAATACACATATTCGAATCATTGTGCCAAAACTTACCACATGTGCAGATGCACATTTTCTAAAAAGCTAGTTTTTTTAAATTATCTTTGAAATATATTTGTTACTAGTATTAAAGACAGTTTTGGACAAAATTTCATCAAACTTTCCTGAAATTGAATATACTTGGCATGTTCAAAAACGTTATTGCGCATGGAAACCCTACTTGGCATGTTCAAAAATGTTATTGTGCATGGAAACCCTACTCGGCATGTTCAAAAACATTATTGCGCATGGAAACCCTATTCGGCATGTTCAAAAACGTTATTGCCCATGGAAACCCTACTTGGCATGTTCAAAAACGGTATTGCCCATGGAAACCCTACTTGGCATGTTCAAAAACGTTATTGCCCATGGAAACCCTACTTGGCATGTTCAAAAACGTTATTGCGCATGGAAACCCTACTTGGCATATTCAAAAACGTTATTGCCCATGGAAACCCTACTCGGCATATTCAAAAACGTTATTGCTGATGAAAACCTTACTTGGCATATTCAAAAACGTTTTTGCCCATGGAAACCCTACTCGGCATGTTCAAAAATGTTATTCCTCATGGAAACCCTACTCAGCATGCTCAAAAAAGTTATTGCCCATGGAAACCCTACTCAGCATGTTCAAAAATGTTATTTCACATGGAAACCCTACTCGGCATGTTCAAAAACGTTATTGCGCATGGAAACCCTACTTGGCATGTTCAAAAACGTTATTGCGCATGGAAACCCTACTCGGTATGTTCAAAAATGTTATTGCGCTTGGAAACCCTTCTCGGCATATTCAAAAACGTCTGTTGCTCCCAAACTTTGCATCTTAAGAAATGTTAAATGTTCTAAAAAGAAATAAAAAATCCTCAAAAATTTAAATTTTTTAATTTGTATGGGTTAAATATCTTGTTTTTTGTTATAAAAATGTAGCCTCAAAACTATTTTAAATTAAAGTATGCAGACGATTTTGTTCTTGTTGGCTCTAATTCAAAAACAAAAACAGTTAAAAACGACAACATTCCACATTTGGTCCGAAACCTGACACTGAGTGTTTGGAACTTTCTTCCCCTGTATTATGCATTAAGCAGAAGTTGTTCTTTTTCCAAAAAGATTTATTAAGATTTTTTTACCAAACATTTTGAAAAGTTGTGTGGTTGATATCTTCAGCATAATGTAATACGGCAAATTTATTGAGCATACCAGTTTAGAAAAGGTTAAACATCTCATAAAAATCCAATAAAGGAATATTTTTGACTAAACATTGCAAGATTACCACTTCTAATATTTAAAAATAGAATTAATAGACTTATTTTATTAACTGTGCCAGTTATAGGTTTTATTCCTGAGGCAAGCATATGGGTCCAACATTTTGATTAAATTCTAAAAGAATAAAAATGAAAATAATTCATTATATCAATTAAAATTTACAACAAAAAATGATTAAAATATAGGTTGGGTAGATAATTATCAAAAATCAATAAACTCACCAATATTTTCAGTTATTAGTATAGCAATGTCATATTCAACACTATCATCTTTGTGTACGTTGATATAATTAGGGTGAATAATGTGTTTCTTTATTTTTAAACTTTGCCCTTCCAGATTTTCAGAAATCAAATCTAAAAATTCGTTATCAATGATTTTATTTAATTTTAAGGAAATTTATCACGTCTAATATTTCCCATTGCTGGATGATTAAATGGCATTATCGCCCTACAAGCGAAAAAGTAACTTTTTTACCCTGCTGTTAAAATTTCAAATTGCATACCTATTTGTTCCTGCTGTAGTGTGATAAAGTTATTTTATCACCCTGCAACATAGTGATAAAGTAACTTTATTGACCTGCTATTAAATAAGTTGAGTAAAATTTAATAGAACTATTTATGTTATTGTAATGGGTATCATGCGTGCGAAAAAGTGTTTCCTGTGATTTTTACATTTTATAGTTTTTTTTTCGATCAACACAAGCTAGAAAAATAAAAATCCTGGCAAAAACTTTTTCGCACATAATAATACCTATTTCAATGACATAAATAGATATTACAGCTTCTTTCACAGTGACTTTAAATTATGTGAATAGTCCTGTTGTAACTAAATTTGGTTTAATGATCTGTCAAATCTGTGTATAAGTTATTTAGGCACTCTAAATTTGAAAATCCAAATTAAGTGAAAAAAGTTCTCTAACCGGGTGTAAAAGTAAGATGGCACCCGAATTAGACAATACAAAACTTATAAAACAAATAAACAACTAATTGCTTATTTTGAAGCAGAAATTTATAGTTTTCAAAGAAGCTCGACAAAAATCTTTTGTTTCTAACAAAAAATTGCTTATTTTGCACAACAAATTTACAACTTTCAAATACCGGACAAAGAATCGCTTATTTTTTAATAAAAATCACTTATTTTCAACAAAATAATTCTATCCCTCCCTTCCTCCCTCTATCTCCCTTCCTTCCTGTACTTGTTATTAACTAGATCTTGATGCTAACATTTTACTCGAGTCGAAATTAAATTTTTCTTCCGTTATTGATATTTTTTTTAATTCATTTTTTGTCCCCCGACATCATCTACATGCCAAGTGGCCTCAGCATCACAACCCGAATTTTGTCTTGCCCAAGTCGAAACACATGATACTATCGGCATTCGGCAACAATGCCTTTGCTTCAGGATCAGAAAAGGCAATTATTTTCAGAAATTCCTAACTATAAGAAAGCTCAGTAAGGGAGGTCGTTTATATTGAATTTTTGAAATTTTGATTACTTTAAACTGATTTGTATGAAGCATAAAATTTTTAACAATTCTTCCAGAAAAAAGTTTCTGTAAAATCAATTTGTAGGGTTAATAATAAGCCACCCCCCCCTGGAGAAAAATACGCTGAGCTTCTCAATCGTCTAATCCACTAGAGTTAGACAGAATGTTGATTTAATGTTTGATTTGAAGAAGTGTTTTTCTAATTTGAACTATTCAGCAAACTGTTCAAAACATTGTTACTAATAATTTGCAAAATAGGGTTTAAAAGGACTTTTTGAGTACATGAAAATAGACGATTTTAAATAGCTTGTTAGGCTATAACTTTCAGTTGTCTAAAATGAAGTTATTTCTACTTAAAAATAATGATTTTAAACGTTTAAGATGCAGCTAATAATTACACATCTTTTCGACCTTAATTTGACATTTTGAGTTTTAGACTTTTCTAATCCCTTTTATTTTTAGAACCTGATGGTGTAAACCTCTAATATTTTAAACTTAGATTAATTAATCTAGCAGAATTAATAGTTTGAAAAATCTAATGAATACGACATTGAATTGCAAAGATAAAGGGATTAGAAAATCAAAGTATGTGGGAAACACTCAATTCCTTAGTCCTCTTTGTGTCGGAAACCTGTATTTTGATGGAATTTCCGGCAGAATGTTTCTGGTGGATTTGGTTTTCTGGTATAAGTAAAATATTTTTATCTATGATCTGTGGCTTCAATGACCATGACTAAAAAATGATTTTTAAACATTTCCAAAAACAATTTGAAAAAAAATAATAATAAAAAGTAAATATATACTGAATTTAGCTAACCAATGATTTAAAAAATCTTAATTTTAATTTCTGCCCGATTCTGGAAAGTTTCTCCACTGCTTCATCGGAAATCTATGCTGGAATTTCCGACACGGAAATTTCCGCAGGATGCAAGAAATTCAGGAAAAAATTTTCATCCGTAATCTAATTTTTGTGGAATTTTTCTGGCGACAAATTTTCCTGAATTTATTCCCTCTGGCAAAAATTTCCGTGTTGGAAAATTACCGGAATTCCGTTTCCGGTAATTATAATTTCTGCCGGAAAATAATTCTGGTGAAAAATTGAACACTAAAGTGACCGGTATTGTAAATTTGATCTATAACAATATTTCTCATTTCTAATTTCTACTATAATCATGGTAAAGTTTACATACTTTAGAATGACAAGATTTAATTACTTACCATTGATACCAACAACTGCAGTAACATCGTCAGGAACTGTTGAATTTGCAAGGTGTTCAAAACAATGAGCAGCAGTCAATAGAGCTCTTGGAGATATTACTGAAGCTGTACAAAAATGTCTGAAAAAGTAAACAAATGAATTGATTGTTTCAAATCTTATTGTATTCACCAACCTGCCATTCGATTGCAAAGAAGCAACCCAGGGAAATCTAAAATAATAATATTATATGGTCGTAAATTACTTAATTGGTAAATTATTCTGAAATCCCTTTATCTCGCTGAAATTTTACTTTTTGCTTTTTCTTCTCATTTCTTTATCTATTTTTTAAAAGGAGAGACCAGCTAGTTAACACATTTGAACAAAGAGTGCACATAGAGAAAACAATTGGATTCATTTGAAAACAATGACCTTTTTTACACAGGGGTTAATATAATTCCCAAAAAAGCTGATTTTCTCGATCCCAAAATAATTTTTTGCCCCCAATTTTGAAAAAAAATGCCCCCAGTTAAAATTTTTTTTTCAAATTCCACTAACACATTTGCCCCANCGATTTAATGGTCTCACGTGAGACCATTAAATCGCAGTGTAGCATTTCCTTGCCGCGGCGCTCGGTTCCATAGACTGTCCTAGCCGCAGCGCTTGGCCCAGAAAGTGTCTTAATCCAACCTAACCCTAAAATATATACTAATCTCTCTTTCTTGTAGTTCAACGTGGCAAGCGAGCGTACTTCCTATCGACAATTCTTCCAGCTGTTATACCTGTGAGATGATGTAAACATTCCTCCTTGTATTCTGTTTGTTACCATGGGAGGGTTCTCCCTTCCACACTCATTAGCACAGCTTTCTTTAAATAGATCTTCAATCTATCTATCTATTTATTATGACTCCCCAATAACACGAAAGCTATGAGGTAAACACCCCTCCCTGCAACCCTCTGCCTCCTTGCGGAGTACGTGGATCACAGAGTTAGCATGACATGTGCAATGATACTGTTATGCCAGAATGGAAGTAGCTGAAGCCGTGAAGCCCCAACTACCGTGGCCTGTATGTATCTACAGCCTCAATAAAATGTTAAATTACACATGACATGAATGCTAGTTACATGAGTTACATAGATTAATATCAATACAGATAGAACACTAGATGTCGTCTTCTCAAGAATTAGGGGTTTTTCGTTCACAAATAACCTTGAGGCAGAAGCCCAAAGGAGTTACGCCCATGCTGCGTTGAATGACAAGACAATGAGAGTTATTAATCTATCGATAGTTATGATTGACAATGTAAATTGAGGGATGGGAACAAATGGAATTGATTAAAAAAAGTAATATTTCATTTACAGAGAGACATGCCCAATTCACAACAGTATCCTTTTACTCACATTTTAAAATATTCAACTTTTGGCCATGTCAATTTTTTAATGGAGGGTCACTTTAAACCACGCTTACAGGTCCTTTCATACACTGAGATACGAGATAAAAATGGGCGTATTCGCCTTTTTTTCATTTCGTTCATTTATTGTTCATGAAGGGCTCATTTAATTCGGTTTTTTATCGTTAAAAAAATAAATGATTTCGTTCGTTCTCAAAATTATCGTTCATTTTCCATCTTTTTCATTTTTTTCTCACTGAATGATTGTTCATTAACTCAGTAAAATCATTCATTTTTATATAAAAAAAGTTTGTTCGAAAAAAATCGTTCGCTCAGTAAAACAATGATTGTTTTTCAAAGTTTCTTTGAAAATTGTTTGTTCAGTGAAAAAAGAACAAAATTGTTCATGAACGATCAAGATCGTTCTAACCATTTTAATCGTTCGTTTTTTTTCGTTCATTTTAAAAAAAGTACATAAATCATCAAGCAGTACATAAATCATCAAGCAGTACATAAATCAATAAGCAGTACATAAATTATCAAGCAGTACATAAATCATCAAACAGTATTTAAATTATCAAACAGTACATAAATCATTAAGCAATATAAAAATTATCAAGCAGTACATAAATCATCAAGCAGTTTAAAAATTATCAAGCAGCCCATAATTCATCAAGCAGTACATAAATCATCAAACAGTCCATAAATCATCAAACAGTCCATAAATCATCAAGTAGTACATAAATCATCAAGCAGTACATAAATCATGAAGCAGTACATAAATCATGAAGCAGTACATAAATCATGAAGCAGTACATAAATCATCAAGCAGAACATAAACAGTTTGATGATTACATGAAGGAAAAACCCTGTAAAAATGATAAAAAAAATGATAAAAAGCAATGGTGTGACCGTGTCAATCATTGGGCGCAAATTTTAAGTTAAAAATTGCTCAAAGAAATATACTATAAACAATTTGAAGTCATAATTTATGGATTTCTCAAATAAACGACAAGAATTCACAGAATTTTTATCGCTGAACATAACACTGGAAATGTTAAGTTATTTTTACCTGGCAAACTCTGACATTGAACTTTTGTTAATTTTCTTGGTTTTGGATTACTAGCCAAACAATACTGGGCTCCTTTGTCATCTTGCAACATATAGGAATCCTATAAAAAAAAATTTAAGTTGCTTGAATTAGTTGCAATTTGTCAGTTTATTAGGATCTAAATTTGTTTTCGTGGATTAACAAAATTTTACGAAAATTTTATTTTTTTAGAGACAATTATTTGTATTTTTATAGCTGTCCTTTAACCATCCCTTGGGTCATGTGAGTTGCCTCAAAAAAGATAGGATACAAACAAACAAAGTAAGTTTATAGAAGAAAAAAGAAAGCATATGATAGAATAAACTTTTATGATTCACATGGAATTTTGTTTTTATAAATTGAAGATATTTACTACACTTATTTCAATTACAATTTCAATCCTGATTGTTATTTATTGCAATTTATTAATAGCATCATTTATCTATTTTCAAATTTCCAGTTCCGTTTTTCCTTTAATTTTTTATCTATATATCTGACATAAAAGGAAGTCTTATCCCTGATTAATATTTTTTGCATTTTATTAATAGAATTCTTGAAATTCTTTTCATCTCTTTATATTTTCTCTGTTCCCGTAAAAATACCAGACTTAGACAGAAAAAAAAGTTTACTAAAATGCACTGTAGCAGTGTAGAGTGTAGACATCATTTTAAGTGACAGCTGTTAATTGACTTGAACGTTTGATTCACAGAGATCAATGGCGCATCTCTGGCGTTAGATGAAGATTCACCGTATACTAACTCATGTTTGTTTACATTAGATCGGCTGCCTTTGTTATTGTTGTTACGCAAAACTAGTTCTTCAGCAGTCCAAAAACGTCACAACAAAGTGTACGGAAAGCTATCGCCCCCTCCTTCTATTCAATTCTCCTTGTCTATGACAACCTTGGTCAGACAAAGGTTTAAAAGGATAACAGTTGTGAATCAGATATGCCGTTCTTTAATTATTGAAGAATCACTAACCTGTTTACAACCAAGGGACAATGGAGGGGATCCTGGAATAACACTGAACTGTTTCCCCCCCTGCGCTATAACCCTGTGGCTAGGACAGGTCCCAGATGATCCATATATTCTCTGAAGGAAAAAACACAATAGCCTCAATAGGAATCTCATTACTCCTTTGTTAAGTTTCAGACTGATTTCAAAATTGAATAAATACAGGAATGATTAAAGGATTTCTAAAGTAGGGGCCAGGGGGTGTCAAACACAAACAAAAATGTTCTAATTCCTAAATTCTATATTAGAGTGTGAATATTGAAATTTAAAATACTGATTTAATTGAAAAATATAATTACAAAAATATGTTATTTTTAGAATATTTTACCGCCTTTTGAGTTTTGACCAACATTACCGACCCATGATTCTCCCATACAGAGGGGCGGTAAGTTACTTAACATCCCTTGGGACAATAAATTAAAATAAAGACCCGCCCTGCGAAGTATTGGTGAAAAAATTCGTGCATTTTCATCTCAAAAAGACGATAAATTGTGTCCAACTACTTTTTTGGAAATTAAAAATTTTACTTAACCGCAAGTCAGTGTGTATCCGAACCTCCCAGAGGAAGGGTGTCAGCAGAGCTTTCTAAGCCTGTTAAGAGAAAGGGCGCTATGTGCGTTGTACTTGTATAGAAGTCTAGATAGCAAGGACAATTCTCTTCTCTTCTCTCTCCACAACTGAGTAGAAAGCGTGACTAATCCCGAACAAGATAAAGTAATAAAGATGAATACAGAAGCAATACAGAAACTCAAAACATCAGGGATGAAGTACATGCTGATACAGGTTTTAAGGGGGAACAGAGCCTTCAATAGACTTTAAATCAAATACCATAAACTGGTTTTTCACCCTCCTCACAATGGAAACTGGATTACTCATGGCAGACCTCTGACAATGATAGGCAAAAGACACACTCCCCGTGTTTTAAAGCGATGGGACAGCATGCTTAGCGGGTTATTTTTTCTTTAAAAATCTGTCCACGTGGGAATACACGTTAAAAGTGAGGACTATGGTATTTCTGATACCTGTTACCCTTACACCCCCATCCTCATCCGCCTACCTCCTAAATTCCAACCTTATCCTACTTCACGAGCAGATATAGTGGAACTCAGAAACTGCTTTGCTGTGGAATCTTAATCAAAACTTTCTGAGAGAGATCATCATTGGTTTCATTGGGTGTTCCTTTCCTAGGGGGTACACCTAAATCACCTTGAACCTAGCCGAATGCAGTTAAGGCTAGGAGGTCTTTTAATTTCTTTCTAAATTACTGCAAGACACTGATACATGTAATGCAGCTGACAAAGGGAAGTTCTCATTACAACAATGTCAGCAATAAACCTGCATAGATGGCCGATATCAAAAACAACTGGAATAAATACAGAAACTCAAGAGCTGATATTAAAATACTACAAATTGCCTGATCAGCATCTCAAAACTGCATATTAACCCTCCTGGGGGGGCGGGGGTATGCAGCTAATTGAACGAGCATTACAGGACAGCCAGGAAACAAGAAGATTGGAAACATGATTATCTGCATTCTGCATTAAATACATGTATCAAATAATTTGTTTCATAAAAAAAAAATTAAAAAATAAATAAATTGATAAAGTTAAAACTTAACCGCAAGTTCCCCCGACCAATTTTGCCAACAAAACATCCCTTGTTGCACTCTAGATGTTTTGTAATCAAAATTGGTCTTGGAATCCTTGCGTTAGCAAAATTCCCTTACTCCTATGACATTCTCTAAATAACTTAAAAACAGCTTATAGTAGAACGCTGAAATTTCTTCAATATTTCAATTTCATCATAGTCGTGAACAAATTTTGCCATCAAATTTTTTTTGATGCACAGGTTCAGTCAAACAGCGTTTCGGTGTTTTAAATAAAATAAGAAACGCTTAATACATTTTTTTATAATTAAGCTACAGGGTTAAAACTGATTTATTTTAAAAGCCCTTGGAAAATGGATAAAATAACATCTGTCACATGTTAATATTTGTCAAAAATAAATATCAACTATTTTTCCGACGTACTTTTTGAACTAATTGCTACTTTGGTCGCAAATCCAACATTATATAAAATAAGTTTGATAAATACAGCAGTAGGTGTCTCAGAAATCAATGTATGGTTAACCATCTCCTTTACTTTATAAACATTTTCTAACGTCATGATTTCTACTTTTAATGCCCTATAATTAATTGATAAAAAGAGTAATGTTATTTTACTAAAATGTTAAAAATGTCACATGAGCAAACAAAATCAATAAAAAATGTGATTAAATGTATTTGTAATACTTATATATGCCAATTACCTGGATATTAGAAAAAAGATCTCAAAAGGCTAAAATAAATCTTGCAAAATTTTAGGCAATATTTGAAATTATATAAAATAATGAGTAAGATAACAATGATTAACTTGTATTTTTAATAAAGACAATATAATTTGCATGGTAATATTACCTATTCTTATTTATTTTGCATAAAACAATTGTAGTAACTGAGCAAAATTTATAAAATCAAGATTTAAGCTTAAAAAAACCTTGTCCATAAAATTTTTTTGCATACATTTTTTTAGCTTAAACTAGTTTAAGTTAATGGCTTTGAATTTTTTATATTTTTTTGTTCGTTTAACTGAATTAAACCACATACAATCATTGGTTAAACATACTAATAAAGCATATATCATCGCAAATAAACATTATAAACTGTATAAAATTTTCTTAAAAATATACATCTATTTTATAAATATCTGGTAACACAATATTTTGTGAACCTGCAGTACGTTGTACATTTTTAACTATCCACGTTTGTAAACTTCTACGTAAAATTCATTATTTATTTGAACTGTGTTTCAAATTAATATGAATCATGATTAGCTTAATCATGAGAAATATATAATGACGTACATCTTAATTGCGCCTATTTCAACTGTGCTATAATCAGGGGCGGATACATGATTTAAGTGAGGGGGGGGGGCAAGATTTTTTGGGAACAAAAAATTCATAATTGGGAACAAAAAATCGCGCCGCAGGGGAAATTTTTTTTGACTTAAAAGACTCAAAAAGAGTCAAAATTAATGACTAAAGACTAAAAAACTAGTATTTTGAACTTTTCACACATCATAGTTTATTAAGACAGATATTTTTNGGGGGGGGGGTGAATGTCCCCCCCCTGTATCCGCCTCTGGCTATAATACATGACATGATTGCCTTCATCATATGATATAGATAACGACACAGGAATTGTAATTACATCTATTAACTTTAACTTGTAACATATAAACCTCAAACGTTAGTTGATATAGAGACTCCGATTAGATTGGTGCCAAGAGAGTAATTAGGTTCTGATTGAAACATACGAGCGCTGGGCGTTGTTAGAGTATGAGCTATAGTGTCCGGTTAACATGAATAGCTCATGAGATCATGCCCCCAGTTTGACATTGATCAATTAATTGCTAGTGTCTGTGTTGACATCAAGCTTGAGAGCAGTTTATGGAGTAGGGTTTTTACTGGAAAAGTGGTAGCAGTGGTGAGAATCAAAGAACCCTAGTTAAATACCACAGACTCCAAGGAAAAAGTACATGTGATTACCTGTTTAAAAATGGTAATAGGAGAAACAGTAACAGTGCAGCAGCAAGTTAGGATTGCTACCAGTTTCTACTACTATGGACAGTTTTAAATTGTACCCCAGAGTACTAGGGTTTCCAATCGAAATTTTTTGCACGAAAATCGTACAAAAATTGCGCAAAAATATATGATTTCGAGAGCAGTTTATGGAGTAGGGTATTTACTACATATATACAATCAAACAACTAATAATTTTTTTAATACTTTTGGTTGTAAACTCAAAAAAAGAGGCATTGTATTTTAGGGGGTCATGGGGGGGGGTGGTTTTTGTCAAAATTTTCATCTTAAAATGCATTTGCCTTGTGTTTCATGGTAAGAATGGATAAAATGAATATATTCTGATAATTTTTTCATTTATAAACATTTTATCAATTGTATCTTTCATTGATTTATAATGATTTTAATTTATCATTAATTTTCCCGATCATGTTTTTATATATTTATCTTAACCCTGACGTCTACTTTACCCAAAATTGACTGCCAATAAATTTCCTTTTTGTGATAGTTATTTAGAACATTGCATTGTTACATTCTTGGAAAGCTCTTTGACTTAATATTGACATTAATATTTTTCAAAATAGATCGCAAAAAAAATTTAATTCTTCTTTAATTAGTCCTTTTAATAATTTTACAGAAATTCTTAATATTTCTTGTTTATTTTTCTCTCAGTGTTTTCTTAAAAGTATTTCTTTGAATTTCTTTCAGGGTATCATAACGATAGAGAATAGAATATATAGAGAGGAATTTACTAAAAATAAATGTTAGAAATATCCATTTTAGATCTCTTTATTTTATTATAGTGACTTTTCAAGTCAACAAATATATTGATGCTTTAAAGGGTGTGTACTGTGTAGGGATGAAGACAAATAATAATATGTTACCTACACTTGAGGATGGATTGTTTTCACTTTTTTGAAAATGATTGTTTATTTTTAAAAACGATGAAGAAAAAACGAAAAACGAAACGGTATTTTTTAAAAAGATCTTTTTCAAATAGTTTTAGTTTGTCGTTTTGTTAACGAATTGGTAGGTCGTTCATAATTTTTAATGATCGTTAACGACCTTTTGTACACAAAATACGTTTTTTGGTCGGAAAACCCTCAGATCAGAGAATTAACATGCAGGAAATTTCTCTGGAAAAAAATACACTAGACATAAAACAATTCACGGAAATTTTTATTTTATATTACCTGGAGCACTTGCTATGCTCCTTACCAAAAATATGCAAACTTTTAGCTATAGATTCTAAAAATCCGGACTAAAAATAGTGTGGTCGGGGAAAAATAGGTATTTTTCGTTTTGTACTAAATTGGGCCTAAATATTGTTTTATTTTTTAATTAAAATGCATTTTAAACAAATCTAAGTCATATTGTACAACATGGAGTTGCCTAATTTTGAAAAAGTGTTAAAGGACATAAAAATATACATCTGGAAACACAGAAGCAACGCCTGGGCGAAAAAAACTTGTGATCGGAAGAAATAATGGTAAATTGTGACGTCATTTGCGGTGTGGACGAAAAAATGGTGCCACCACACTTTAGTCTTCCGGGCAAATGGTATATTATACAGTATATTAATCTTATATAGAATTAAAAAATGGTTTAAGTTGTGTATTTTTGCATGACGCGGCTGGATTTTTGAAAATCACACTTGAAAGGCCCTTAATATACCATTTACAAAATTAGTTTTGCCCGGAAGAGTAAAATTTGGTGGCCCGGAAGAGGAAATATTGGTGGTTCATGGTTGCCGGAAGACAAAAAAGCTAATATGTGACACGGAAGGGGTAATAGTGTGGGTTCATGGTTGCCGGAAGACAAAAAAGCTAATTTCAAAAATAACACATCGTTAATTATAGTTGATATTGTTATATTAGTGGTTCCACCTAATATCCTAGGTTTTAACTAATCTTTTATTTTACTTTGATCCGTAATTTTATTTTATAAGAATTAAAACCATCTTATTGCAGCCAATATATCAGGGATGTATATTCTTTGCCAATATAAGAAAAGTATAAGGTTTTGCAGCCTTTTCAGTTTCTCTTATTTTTTAAAAATTTCTCTTGCATGGTCACAGATTAAAGGAAGAATTTTGAAAAAAATTTTTTGTTTATTTAAGTTTTCCCACAATTTCCTATAATTAATGAAGAAATTCTTGTTTTGTTTATTTAAAAACTACTTCATTTGAACTATTTTTATGTTCATTTGAACTTTTTTTTTCATTTGAACCTTTTTTTGTTCATTTGCACTATTTTTTTGTCATTTTTTCATTTGAACTATTATCTTTAAACTATTTTTTGCATTTGAACTATTTTTTTGTTTATTTGAAATATTTCTGTGTATATGTTATCTATATTAATTGTAAGACCTAATTCTTCATTAATTATAAAAAAAATTTAAAACTGAATTGGTAGACAAATAGTTCAAATGAGCATGCATGCATGAAAATTTTTTTTTCATTTGAACTATTTTTTTGTTTATTTGAAATATTTCTGTGCATATGTTATCTAATTAATTGTAAGACCTAATTCTTCATTAATTATAAAAAAAATTAAAACTGAATTGGTAGAAAAATAGTTCATAACGTGCTGATTTACTACAGGCTTCCATGTCAGTAATTTAAATGAACAATAGTTCAAACGAACAATAGTTCAAACGGGAGTAGTTCAAATGAGAATCCACCGCCCCTCCCCTATCGAAGTCTCGTGAGCGGTGTATTTGTCTAAGGGGGGGGGGGCCGCTTAACATTTTCTGTAATCCTTCAGCCTGGACAAATTCGGGATTTATCTGCAGCCCCACTTCATTTAAACCTTTGCCCATGAGTTCCTGAGGAGGGGGAAAAGGACTAACCCCCCCCCCCCATAAATACACTGCTGATTCGTTTCTGGAAATTATTTGGTCTTCATTCAATCATTTCTTCATTCCTAGGCTTTCTTTTTTAGTAGTTGATTGATTGGACCAGTTATCGTCTTCATAAAGTCTACGTAGAACTTAGAAAATTTGCGGCATTTCGCAGTGAGCACTTTTAAGTGTCTACGTAGTTCGCGCCTTGTGTTCTCTCAAACTCATTACAAAACAAATTTCGCGGTCCTTGTAGTAAGTTTGGTAGACCTATTAGTTTCAGGACTTTATTAATTTATAAAGGTTTTACCATTGATTACACGGAGGAAGAATGTAAATCATTTTATAAACTTAGTAATCAAATTATTAAAAATCATCAATCTAGGACGGACCCAAAACACTTTCTGGGCTGAGCGCTGCTGGTAGGACAGGCTAGGGTGCACATTGTACACCCATTACACCCATATTTTTTAACCCTAAAACGGGGTCAAAAATATAAAAAATATGCCTCTAAAAAAACATTGTATTGCCTAATTAAAAGACACAAATGAAGTTTTAACGCTTAAAATCGGTCAAAAATGAATAAAATATGCCACTAACAGTATATAAGTGCATAAAATATGCCACAAATTATGTCTTTCCACATAAAATCTGCCACACTTGACATCACAGCTCAAAGAATATGCCACAAAAAGTATCTAAATGCACAAATCTGTCAACTAAAATCACTATTAGCTTAAAATCTGCCACAAAATAGTGCTCATGTATAGCAAATGCCACACACATACCCACTACCCAGTTATAAAATATCTGCCGTAAGCAGTAATGAAAGGAAAATTAAAGCCACAAATTATGTCTTCGTCAGACTAAATCTGCCGAAGATGCCTTCAAAACTGTGCCACAAACAGTGTTTAATTGCATGAAATCTGCCATAATAGTTGAAAATATGTTAATTCATTGTATTTATAGATAAAAATGCCGGATGAAAGCGGTCCTTTGCAGTTTACAAAAATTAAGGTGAGCATATTTTTTCCTGTCATTAATTAGTTCTTATAAGGTTAATATAAGTATACTGCACATCATTTAGTTTCTGAATGAACGTGATTTATGTTATATGGAGGTCAACTTGAAATTATTTCTTCAGACTTCTAAGCGACTTAGAGGTTTGATGAGAAATGATCTATGTTGCCCTATGTGAGATCTGGAACACACGTTTTAAAAATATATCAAAATACATTTTGCATTAGTTTTATCTCAGCTAAAATATTTTTTTTCTCTCAAAAGAGGGTATATCTTCGTTTTTGTGTTTGTGGGGGGGGGGAGGGAGGGGTGATTACTGATTATGTTAACAATGTTGTTTTTTTTCAAGGATTTTGCCACACACAACTACAATACACGTCTGAAGGCAAGACGAACAGGTAGAATTATAATAGTTCAATAATTATAAAAGAATTAGGAAAAATATTTAAGTTCTAGTGGAATACCCGAGTCACATTAGTACTTCTAAAGTTCGTGTTTGATTAAGATTTAATGAGAACCATGTTTTTCATCATAGATTCATAACCATGCCCTATACACCTTTATTTGATCAACACTATGCATGATATCGTTTTTTATTCCAGCTTGAAATATGTCAATATCTAACAATTTTCTTCCATTATTTCTATAATTGAAAGAAATCAATTTTAATGAGTATATTACTGATATCTTTTATTCTTAAACAGACAAAGGTTTAATGGATACCGTTGTAAATCGGACATTGTCACTCTAAAACTGGAAAACCAATTGTAATTACTTCAAAAATCAAAAAAATTTACACAATATGCTTTAGAATACTTTTTTTATGAACAAAATCAATTAACATAATGTTTTTTTATATTATTAGATGACTCTCCTGTTCTGACAGATCCCACTAGTCAAGCAGCTAATTCCTCTTCTAATCAAGGAATTCATTTAAACAGTTTTTTTTTGGGGGGGGGGAATGTAGTTAATAATTCTTAAAAAATGATTTAATATATTTTTGATACAATCTGCCGTCTTTGCTATTGTGTTTTGTAGGAGTTGTGTGTATCGTCTTCCAAGTTGATTTCTTTAAGGTCAAAGGTGGTTGTATTGCTAGAACACTGAACATCTTGCCTCAAACTTTCCAATTATAGTTTTACAACCTGATGTTTTGATATATCATACTTGGAGTCGTTTATTTAACGAATCCCAAAATTTAAATATTAAAGGTCTAGGACTTCAGGCTTTAAAGACAGAGGAGTGTCAAGTTTTAGAAAATCCTGTTTCCCTTCAGAACGTTATGTTTGCTTGATAGAAGGTTTTTTCCTCACTGAATTGGGGAATGTTGTTGATTTTTATTGGAAAACAGATAATGTTCTGAGAAAAGTATCAAAAAGATTAAAAAAAACATGTGTCTGATGTCCTTTTTTTAAAAAGATTAAAAACCATGTGTCTGATGTCCTTTTTTTTAATCCACAGACCATCAAAAATCGTTTCCCTTTAAAATAAAAACTCCTAGAGAAAGATGTAGGGATTAGAAAAATAGAGTTTAAAGCTAGTAATCAATCCCCCCCTGTCTTTAAAGGGACTGTGACCGTTCATGCGAGTATGGCAAAAAATACCATGCGAGCTCAAGTTCATTATTTACCGTTGTAAATCGGGTGTTGCCATCATTGTAAGGAGGGTCACTTGAAATTACGCCTCCAGACCAATTATAACTATTAATTACTACTTAACCGGGAGATTAAGGGAGGATAATTAAATTGAGGGGAAAACCACTTAGCCGAGGGCCTCCAAGACCTTTTTGGGGTTCTAAACCTCACGAGCGTAAATAGGGAGGATAAGTAATTATCCTCCCTGGAAATAAAAAAAGTAGGGAATTTAAGGTTGGTTATTTCGTTGAACAGGAGATTAAATGAATTATTATAGAAGGTTCTGTCGCAGCCTCGTCTAATCCTGAGGACACGACCTCATCATCATCCTCGGGAGAACTTAAAACCAGGAACTACAAATATTTGAAAATCACTATTCTCTCCTCCCCTTCCTACACTCCTAACATCCACTGTATGAAAGTTGAAATTAGTTTATCTTTGAACTAAAAAATTAATGTGTTTAAGAGAGGGGGGTAATAATGTCGCTCTTTTTTCTTGCTTCAATCGATTCACGTCACTTAAGGGACTGATAAGGAAAAATGAAAGGGGTTATTGGTCGAAACCTAAACACTGGGAGTGGATCGCGACCTATATGAGTTCTATCTGATGTCCCTGTCTCGAGAAATTGATATAAAACTGAAATAATACCTAAGCTGAAAACTTAAGAATGGTAGATATCGAGATCAATGCTTGATCCTCTCTTTTTGCTAATCTCAAGACTAATTTAGTCTTTCGATCAATTTCTAGAGATTAGAGATTCGCTCTTTAGCTTTAAATAAAACCGGTTTTAAATTTTTCCGCTTTTTGGTGTCATGTCAATTGAACTAATGATTGATTGAATGAACGTAAGTTTGGATTAATGTTTATTAACACTAATGTTCAAAATATCTATAGTCCTCAAATGTGAAAAAATATACTTTTTAAAAAGTCCATATTAACATAATTTGTTTGTTTAAATACTCTGAAAGCCATGGCTTGTAAACAGCTGACTTTAGTTCAATCGGATATTAGCCCAATCGTTATAGCATCGTATCTGTATTTGTAATCAAACGTATCTTTATAACACGTAGTCGGAAAAGTGATATTCGACAAGAGCGAATTTAAAAAAAAGTTTCCGCAGTGGATATTCACATTAAGCGATCAGAGTCTAAAACTAAAGAATGCGCGAATTTTAAGTTCGAGGTTAAAAGTTCTGTAAAATAATGAGTAGCTACTTAAATATTTAACTTTCTCAATTTTAAATTTGAATTTCCCGGGGAAAATTTCACCCAATCAGAGAAAAGGATTTACATGGAGAATATTACGTAACCATCGCTAATCAGCTGTTTTAGTTAACTTTTTAATATTTACGTAACCGAAAACAAAAAATATTTCCAGTTACAACCTTCTTTTGGGTTTACGTGCAAACACATTAATTAATTTAAAACGTGAAATTTATTAAATCAAGGGTTTTACTTTTAAATATATCGTAATTAGTTGAATGCGCGCCGCTTATCGCTGAATGATGATAGACAAATAGGGATTGTGGGATTTCAAGATTTAACCATGTGTTTAATTTTAACTCGTCGATTTCGGCGAGTTAAATATTTAACCACAGGTTTAAATATTTAACCTCAGGGTTAAAGTTCGGGTTTAAATTAAGTCAGAAGTGGCATTTAACCATGAACTTAAAATTTAAGTCAAAACTTTTCGTTCTTTAGTTTTAGACTCTGGATGAAGGGAACGTAATCCTAAAGTTTTCTGCTCGGTTAAGACTTAAATTCCAATACCAAACCTCACATATATGAGTTTTGGTAAAAAATTACACAGTTTTACATCAATGTCACGAGACACAAACATCAAATAGGTCGCGATCAAGTCCTTAAGTGTTTAGGTTTGAATCTATACCCACTTTTCCTTTTCCTTAACAGTCCCTTTAACTGTTTCTGAAAAACTAATAATAATAAGAATCATGTATTGTATAACATTTTAAGGGCACTAATAATATACTGTTAACAAATTTAAGAAATGTATTTTATATATTTGAACTGTTCAGAACGGCAGTTAGTCTGATTCTCCTGATTTTCCTTAGTTCTGGTCTAGCCATGTTTCTAGGTAAATTTTTAGAGCGAATAGATTTTAGGTTTGGGACAAACAGATTAGAGATTTAGAACAAATAGAATATTAAGATTTAGGACAAATAGAATAGAGATATTTAGGACAAATAGAATATAGAGATTTAGGACAAATAGAATATAGAGATTTAGGACACAAAGATGAGATTTAGAACAAATAGATTAGAGATTTAGAACAAATAGAATATAGAGATTTAGGACAAATAGAATATAAAGATTTAGGACATATAGAATGGAGATATTTAGGACAAATAGAATAGAGATATTTAGGACAAATAGAATATAGAGATTTAGGACAAATAGAATATAGAGATTTAGGACAAATAGAATATAGAGATTTAGGACAAATAGAATATAAAGATTTAGGACATATAGAATAGAGATATTTAGGACAGATAGAATATAGAGAATTAGAACAAATAGAATATAGAGATTTAGGACAAATAGGATATAGAGATTTAGGACAAATAGAATATAGAGATTTAGGACACAAAGATGAGATTTAGGACAAACAGAATATAGAGATTTAGGACACAAAGATGAGATTTGGGACAAATATCTGAAAGGTTTGAGGCAAGTAGATGATATTTAGGACAACTAGAAAAGAGGCTTAGGACAAAAAGATTTGAGATTTGGGACAAATAGATTTGAGGTTTAGGACAAATAGATTACAGATTCTGGACTTAGAGATTGAGAGATTTAGGACAAATAGATTAGAAATTTGGACAAAGAGAGTTAGGACAAATAGATTAGAGAGTTATACTACTAAAAGATTAGAGATTTTAGGGCAAATAGATTACAGATTTAGGTCAAATAGATTAGAGATTTAGTTAAAATCGATTAGAGGTTTAGGACAAATGGATATGAGATTTAGCACAAATAGAGAAGAGGTTTAGGACAAATAGATTTGAGATTTAGGACAGTTATTATAACTTATTTGTTATTGTTATTGTTATTGTTATTGTTATTGTTATTGTTATTGTTATTGTTATTGTTATTGTTATTGTTATTGTTATTTTTATTGTTATTGTTATTTTTATTGTTATTGTTATTGTTATTGTTATTGTTATTGTTTTTATTATTAGTGTACTCTACCTTCCCTGACGTGAATGCCGCGGATCAAGAAATATTCAAGTTTCCTGCAGATATTGAAGAGGCTAAACGATTAGGAGAACTACTCTCTAGGTACAGACAGGGGTACCCAAAAACAATGAGACTAAAAAAACTACCTGGGCATTATAAAATATGACTATCCCATGGTTAAAGTAAGTCGTCTGCCTTAAATATAAATAAATGGCAACTTTTATGATTTGGCAAAGGAAAAAACAAGTTTTCAGTTGCAGGGAATCAATAAAGTTAAGAAACAAGACAGTTATAATTCTGTCTCTGAAGTCTCCTCCTATGTAATTAACACTATCTAGACATTATGCAATCAACATTGTACAAAATACATGATAATTTGTACATTGTACATGATAATTTGTTCAATGTACATGATAATTTGTACAATGTACATGATAATTTGTAATGATAATTTGAACAATGTACATGATAATTTGTACAATGTACATGATGATTTGTACAATGTACATTGTTCATACAATCATTGTATGACGACACGTAATTCTGTTACTGTTACCAATTTAATTGATCTTCCTAAGTTAACATATTTACAGGTTTAAATGTTTTTCTTGTTTTTATGTCATTTGTCTGAATTTTCTGTTATTCTCGCATTACTCTCCTTTCATTGCATTATTATATTTTCTCCTTTGCCTGATTTCCCCCCTTTTCCTCTCTTGTATGTTTTGTCTTTTCCTCTAAGTTCTTTTCTCCCTTATTTTCCCATTTCTCCTGTCAATCTATTGTGTACTTTATCATTCTTACTCACTTCATCGTGGATTTCATAATGAGCGTGCTATAAAGTAATCGTCGTGCTATAAATTTAAATTAGCTGTACATTATAGCACGTGTGCTATAAAGTTTTAATTGGTTCCCGGATTTTCTCCAGAAAATTTTGAATATTTTCAAAATATTTTTTTAAAATTGAAATGAAAATAAAATTGAAATCAACTTTATATTTTGACGTCTGCTTTGTTTCAAAGCTTATTTGATCTAGAAATGACCATTGAAATTGACAAGTACACAAACCTTTCATAAAATTACCTGCAACAATTATATTTTGCCACGGCGTTCTATAAAGTTTTTGGACTTACATTTTCTCTATATGTCTAAGGTTTTCCCCTTCTGATAATATATTGTTCCTTGCTAAAGCTCTGGACAAAATTAAATCTGTAAAAAGACTTGAACCTTCGAGATAAAGAGAAAATTTATATCCTAAAACTTTATAATACTGCGAACCAAAATAACAGTGTTATAAATAGTTATTCTTCGTTTCATGTTTTACTCTTTTCAATAATATTAATTTTAATTTATATTTTTCATTTTGTAAATAAGGCCATTAGAGATTGTTATTATAGAATTTAAACAAATGGTATATTTCCTCCCCACCATAACTCTATTCCTAAAAGTAATTGGTGGTTCCACACTGGGTTCCTTATAAGTTCATGGCTGATTGATTGATTGATTGATTGATTTATCCTTGTATTAAGGTATACAGATAAATACTTTGCACAGGTGTACTTTGGCTTCCTCTGTACATACATATTCCTGCAGGTACAGATAATCAGGGTTGTACATACATATTATTTATATATGTAGTTGTACAGGCGGCTTGCATTCAGTTGTAAAGGGATTTTTTCATCCACAGTTATAAAGGGGGTATTTGCACCTTGTACATGGAGAATATATCTACATAGTACAGGGAGTGTATATGTACAGTTGTACAGGGTGTACATGTACTCTGTACAAGGAGTATATATGCACAGTTGCACAGGGGTATATCTAAATTGTACAAGGAATGTATATTCACAATTGTACAGGGAGTAAATGTCGAGAGTACACGGGGTTGTACACTCTACATGTATTGTACAGCCTACAGGGCTTTGCAATTAAAATGTAAATAAATTGTACAGTTAAAGTACACAAAAGTAAATATTAAATATGTCTGTTGTTTTGATCAATCCCTCCTTAAACCCAAAAAAAAAATTTTGAAGTGAAAGAATTTTTCAAAAACATTACGTTTTCCTCTATGTGCGTCCTCATTAATGCATTTCTAAATTTTATATTTTCGTCGTAATTTTTTAGAGATTGTTGATACAAATTTGTTCTATTTCTAGTTTTTATATTTTTAAAAAAGGGTTACTTCTATTTTCTATAGATTTTTTTTGGATATTTTTAGGTTTTTATATTTCAATATTTTTAACGGTTTTAATATTTTAAAGGGGATGGTGGAGTTGGCACATTTGATGTAGGGGGGGGGGGGCCCTGCCTTCATTTTTGGTTCAAATCTTCCAATTTTTTGGGTGCACGCCTAATTAGTGATCGAAATTCCTAAAATAAAATCAAATTGAATTTTAATGACCTCTAATGACCTCTAATGACCTCTAATGACCTCCAGAAATAGAAAATATTTCAACTATGGCTTTATGCACATCAAACGAAAGCTAGGGACCCAGGGAATACAGTAGCAGCAAAAAATCCAGTGTTTGACCTTCTAATGACCTCTTACGACCTCTAATGACCTAAATGA
>NW_019397124.1:184004-189194 GCF_000591075.1 Eurytemora carolleeae
AATTAGGCGTGCACCCAAAAAATTGGAAGATTTGAACCAAAAATGAAGGCAGGGCCCCCCCCCCCTACATCAAATGTGCCAACTCCACCATCCCCTTTTTTAATATTTTTAGACGTTTGCAATCCCAGGTTCCATTTTTCTGTCAATCATTTCCGGATTCCTGTTCCCTTTCCCCCTAGCTCTCTTCACAGTATGTTTCTGTTCAGCTACAGGTTAATTCATTCATTCATTAATTCATCCTTCCTTTCATTAATTCATTCATTATTCATCCTTACATTCATTTATTTATTCTTTAATTTATTCCTTCATTCACTTATTTATTCATTCATCCTTTGACTCGATCATCCTTTCCAGTAAACCTTTATTATAAAAATTCAGGGGCCTCGTTCTGCTACCTGCTAAGTTATCTAGTTGGAAGACGACTAGTCCGAACCTATATATTTATTCATTCATTCATTCATTCATTCATCCTTTCATTCATTCATTCATTCATTCATTCAATCAATCATTCTTTCCAGTAATCCTTTATTATATATATATTTAGGGGCCTCGTTCTGCTACCTGCTAAGTTATCTAGTTGGAAGACGACTTGTCCGAACCTATATACCGGACAGGGCTAACGACTGGTCAAAGAAGGTTGATAAACAGAGGTGATTATATTTATAAAAATAGTTACCTCTTACCAACATTACCGACCCATGAATCTTTCAACAGCGGGATGTTAAGTTACTTAACTTTCCCTTGGGACAACAAAGTAAAATTAAATACTTTTTCTCAACCACGGGTTACCTTGACCAATATTGCCAAAATTCGTCTTGAAAACTCTTTGTAAAGTAAAAATCCTAAACTTTTCTGTGAAGTAATTGTAAATAGTTTGACTTGATTTGTTTCACAAAACCAATCTAAATGATGTTTTAATTAGATTTAAAGATACATATCTAAGGACATTGACTCCGCTACAATAACGATTGATTGATTGATATTCCAGGGATAACCTGATCTCGTATATTCTGTTTCTACGGATTACTCCTTTCCTTCCAAACTGGTTTATCAACATCGTTTCTCCCGTCATAGGTCAGTCAATAGTCTTACCCTTCAAACCTTCGGTCAAAGAACGGTAAATATTTTCTTTCTTTTCAGTCTTAAAATTGATGATTTTTAGCTGTGGTTTCATTATGAAAAAAATTTGCAGATTCGTGCGACAGAGATGGGGAATGAAATTAACAGAATTAAATAGTTTTCAAGTTAGAAAATTTACTATTAGTTGCTCTGATAAAGGGTTAAATGGTACCGTTGTGAATCGGTAGATTGTTGATTTTGCACATTTTCGTTCTTGTTAGTGATAAAAATACAAATAAACAAAAAATACAAATTCCTTAATTCATTATTGATTTAGTATAGTCACTTCAAGTTTGGGGTGTGGGTGTAGGACGTCCCTAAAAGCATGATTTGATTTGATTTTAATGCCACTCAGAATGTTAAAAACTTTTAAAAATCAAACTGGTAAAAGTAATTTTAAGCAGTTGTTTTGATAAAATGAACAAAAATAAAAAACCTCATCCTATTTAAGATCTTACTTCGAACTAAACATGATAAAGTACAAATCTACAATTCTATTTTATTTGGTGTTCCCCTAGTTCCATTTTCCATATTTAAGATCTTACGTCGAACTAAACATGATAAAGTACACGTCTAGAATTCTATTTGATTAGGTGTTCCCCTTGTTCCATTTTCCATATTTAAGATCTTACATCGAACTAAACATGATAAAGTACACGTCTAGAATTCTATATGTTTAGGTGTTCCCCTTGTTCCATTTTGGGTCGGATCTTTCTTTGGAGTAGCTCCACCATCCTTTGTCTTCATACAGGTAAATTTATCAGGAATATTATATATATAGTAATCAATCCCCCCCTGTCTTTAAAGGGACTGTAAGTGTAATTTAAAGTGAGCCTCCATGCAAAGATGGCAATGCCTGATTTACAACGGTACCCTTAAAACATTTTTCTGATCAAGTATGAATTCGTTATAGACGTTTTAACTGTTCTTTTTGTTTCTGTTTTTTGCTTATGAATATAAGAAACATGATAGAGATTAAAAAAGTTAAACACTTTGTGTCACATTTTTTATCAGATTATGGTTTCAAGGACACTGTTGTGAATCTGAATTGCCATCTTTGCATGGAGGGTCACTTGAAAATACGCTTACAGTCCCTTTATGTAAAATATCTATTTGTATTCCTAGGCTGGTACCGCCCTCCAGCAGCTTACCTCTACAATGGACCCGATAACTTTTGAATCTGTTGGATTACTCGTTGTTTTTGCTCTTCTATCTCTAGGTATAATGTCGTCTTTGCTCTCATATCCCTAGGTAATAATGGTCGTCTTTGCTATCATATCCCTAGGTATAATGTCGTCTTTGCTCTCCTATCCCTTGGTATTATTGTCGTCAATTGTCGTCTTTGCTCTCATATTCCTAGGTATGATTGTCGTCTTTGCTCTCATATCCTTAGGTATAATTATCGTCTTTGCTCTCATATCAATAGGTATCATTGTCTTCAAATGTCGTCTTAGCTCTCCTATCCCTAGGTAAAATTGTAGTTTCTTTAGAAGTTATTTACTGTGGTTGATTGTTGTACTTCCAGTGGGATAGAGTTTTATTTTATGGATGGAGTTTGGATTTCCAAGTTCAACGGGTCGTTAGCCATTCTTGTCACTCTGTTTGATCTTTCCAAACCAGGTTGCAGGGTTGACATCACTGAATCCATGAATCTATATATTTACTTTGCTTGTCTGTTTGTCTTAATGTTTGTGTCCAATAAACGTCAAAACTGCTGAACCGAACGGGCCCAAATTTTGTGTGGGACCTCACGTGACCCCAGCCCAGGGAAGGGTTATGAATGATAAAAAATTTAAACAAAATTCGATTTTTATAAAATTTGATAATCCACGAAAGTTTTTTTTTTATAAAATCCGCGAATTATTTGCTTGATTAATAGACTTATGAATTGTTTGATTGATTGATTGATTTTTTGATTAATTAATTGATAATTTGATTGATGAATTATTTTAACAATTGATTGATTTTTGGTTGATCTCTGAGCAGATTGATTGATTGATTTGTTGAACTTTTTAGTTCCCGTGTTCCTGAAGGACAGACTGAAAGCAAAATTTGAATGACTAATGAGCCCACAGGTATTCAGGGGAGCTTTACAGGGGTGTATATATTATGAAAGTTATTCCCCCCCCTCCGTAGGGAAGCATGTTTATGCGGAGCGATTAATACAAAATTTGGGTTCTCTTCGCAGACTAGGGAAAATAAATAATATTTAACAAACTTAAATGATAAAAAGAAGTTTAACGTTAACTTTATTCCATTTCTGACACTATTGACTTCCTTATATCTGACCCTACTAACTTCCTTATATCTGACCCTACTAACTTCCTTATATCTGACCCTACTAACTTCCTTATCTGACCCTACTAACTTCCTTATATCTGACCCTACTAACTTCCTTATATCTGACCCTACTAACTTCCTTATATCTGACCCTACTAACTTCCTTATATCTGACCCTACTGACTTTCTTATATCTGACCCTACTGACTTCCTTATTTCGAAAATGGTCTCCTTTCATAATTAGTACAAGTATTTTTAACTCCAAAAAATGTTTTAAAAAATATTTATGAGAACATTTGACAAAATATTCTATCTTCTATTATTCTTAATATTCAATTCAATTCAAGAAGCTAGGGAATGCTAAAATGTTTACTATATTGATTATTGAACTTGGATTTGTATTAATATTTTGGATATAATTCAAGAAGCTAGGGAGTGCTAAAATGTTTACTGTATTGATTATTGAACTGGATTTGTATTAATATTTTGGATATAATTCATATAAACATTGGGTACAAACTATCCTTGCATTTTTCTTTATCAATAACAATGAACTGGATTTTTATGTCGACTATTTTTATTCGAATGTTTTCCAGGGTTGCTTCGGAAAGTTCAATTTGCGAACAAGACGTGTTGACGTACAAAACACAAGCCCGGAAGTCGGAACCAATTTTAGTCAAGAACTGCACCAGACTCCAGAATCAAGTCAGACTTTAAGTCAAGATGTACATTTAGATCTGAATGTGTCCCAGAATCAGAATCCAGACTCTGACCAATATGTATTTAATGAACAATCCGACCAGACTCCAGAATCCAACCTCAACACGGGGAGGTCTGAATCCAGCCTCAGGTCCGATAAAGAAGACCGGAGGTCATTGACCTCGGCTGGGAAACAATATATGACCTCGGTCAAGCTTGAGATGTTCCGTCAAGGATCAAGAAACTCCTTCACTAGATTCGATCTCCCGACCCCCACCGACTATATGTCGGATGACCCTGACCTCATGAGGTCAACTCAGATGAAAAGATCCACGCTTCGAGGCCAGAGGTCTTTGGACAGTCAAAATGTGATTTCTAGTCAAAAGAAAAAGTCGATAAGGAGGAAAAAGAAACAAATGTCAAGATCTATTATGGGGGATTAAACAATCTTCCTTCAAAGCTTATCTTTGGGATTTAACATTCAACTTGAGAATTTAACATTCATCTTGAGAATTTAACATTCATCTTGAGAATTTAACATTCATCTTGAGAATTTATCATTCAACTTGAGGATTTAACATTCATCTTGAGGATTTAACGTTCATCTTGAGGATTTAACATTCATCTTGAGGATTTAACATTCAACTTGAGAATTTAACATTCATCTTGAGAATTTATCATTCAACATGAGGATTTAACATTCATCTTGAGAATTTATCATTCAACTTGAGGATTTAACATTCACCTTGAGGATTTAACATTCATCTTGAGAATTTATCATTCAACTTGAGGATTTAACGTTCAACTTGAGGATTTAACATTCATCTTGAGGATTTAACGTTCATCTTGAGGATTTAACGTTCATCTTGAGAATGTTCATCTTGAGGATTTAACATTCATCTTGAGGATTTAACATTGTGGTATCTGGGAACCACAAATACGTGCAATAAATGATATCTAAAATCTACACTTAATAAGATTTATACAAGTACTTAAACCTGTTTATATCTATTATGTGTGTAACCTGGCATTACAATACTTCAGCTATCTCCATATGTCGAGATAGCTTTATATGTTTAAATGCACGTACAT